>NW_005842573.1:921637-934716 GCF_000455745.1 Alligator sinensis | reverse complement strand
AACTGCCAGCCTGGTCTCAGCCCTGGGCTTTATAAGGGCCAGGCCCTGCCTCCTACAGGCAGCTGGCTCCCCTTAGCTGCCCCGGCAACCTGCAGCTGGGCTCGTTACCCTGGCAACACTCAGCTGGGCTCGTTATGACCTGCCAGGGCTCTGTCTCTCTCCCTGGCAGTTTCTCCCCTCTAGGAGCAGAGCACCGAGGTGCTCTGCGACAGTTGGATATTAGGAAGAACTTTCCAAATATGAAGGTACAATAAAATATGAGTGCAACCGATGAATACGCACATCTAGTATTTTGTATTACATACCAACTTGGAGAAAAAACAATTATATCATTACCCAATGTCAACTACTGGCAATAAAATGAACTAATCTCCTGTGGATTGATTAACCTTTGATCATCTGTATACCCACACCACACTGGCATTAGGACACTGTTACCAGGATCTTCTTCTTGTGTCTTTACACCACATTTGACCATTTTGTTATACATATTTGTCCTTGTTTGGTGTACTATGCAAGATCTTTCATTGTACATGTGCCTGTAAGCAGCAGGCATTACAGCAGATGTTGCATTGTCTGAGGCACTGTGCCAGTCACAGGTGGTTGAACCAATGGCAAAGCCCCACTGCTTCATTAGCTCCTTGAAACATCTGACTCTGGTACATAGGTAGTTGAGATATCGCCACCTTTGCTATGGCACATCAGCCCCTGGCGGTAAGGGCTCAGCTTCTGGAATGTATATTTGTTTTTTACTGACAGGTATTTTTTTCAGTCTCTTGTTTCACAGTTGTAGTTGTGTCTCCTTGGGTGTCGCGTTGAGAGGTTGGGTGCTGGCTTCAAACATTTGTTTACTATAAAACGGTCATACAACAGGTGTCTCAGATCTTCAGTTTGTCTCAATCATTGTATCCTGCTGGTCACTGCTCTTCTAATGTCAGGTGGAACAATGCCAGCCAGCAGGTACACACTGTTTAGACTGGTAGGTTACCAGGATGACATGTCCATGCTCAATTGAACCCAGGAGAGATTAACTGAATTGCTACTACCACTATTCATTTCTGCCCTTCCAGGAAAATTTAGCACTACAAACATGTGCTTTGCTTTGCTTTGCCTGTCATTCAGAGCTAATTGAGGGAATAGAGATGGTAATGAGTAATGAGCCATGGTCTAACATGGATGAGGGACTAGAGGTGTAGCAAAACATAGCATTAGTCATTTCAAACAGAAAAGTATGTTTTACTGGTTTGATGCAAATAGAGTTGGACAGGTGGGCTTGCCAAAAAAGTCAGGACCTACAAACTTCAAAGGCATGCAGGGAAGGCTACAAGGATTTTTATTTTCCTTCTTGAACACAGCCTTTAAAAATTTTTTTTTTTAATTTAAAAGTTTGAAAGGCATACCTTGGAAACAAAGGGCATAATTTCAAAATACTGCATAAGGTGATATAATATGTATACTCTCTTTGAGATACCTGGAACAACTCTACTAATCTTTAAGGAAGTCTTAGTGAAGTTAATTTATGGTACAGGCTGAACAATTAACAGTTAAGGAAGCTCCCACCCAACTTTTACCTTCTTTCAGTTTTGATGCTGCCAAAAAGTGAGCTCTATCTGCGCCTGCTTCACATGCTGCAAAATCCAGAACTGAGGAGATGAGGTACTTTGTGGATGCTTCCCACCACCACTCTGTTGGCACTGGATTTATGGTCCTGCAAGACTGTTCTAGACTGGACATAAGGAAAAACTTATTTACTGTCTGAGCCCCCAAGGCCTGGAACAGACTCCCCCCAAGCACCTACTCTGGACACTATCAAGAAACATTTGGATACTTATCTTGCTGGGATCCTTTGACCTTAGCTGACTTCCTGCCCCTTGGGCAGGGGGCTGGACCCAATGATCTTATGAGGTCCTTTCGAGCCCTAATGTCTATGAAATACCTTCTTCTGGGCTGACCCAAATCCTCAGACCAACCACAACATCTCTATTCAACAGTGGGCAAGCTTTATTGATACACATTGATAGGAGATGAGAATAATGCAGGCAAGGCAAACAAAATAACTCCCCAATTCTATAAGTACCAGTCCTCGAGCTGTCACAGAAGGGAGGTACGTCTGGCCAGCACATGAGCTTCACCTGTGGTTCTCTCTTGAATGTCAGCAGCCTGGAGGTTGATGGCCAAGGCTCACCCCTTCCCTAGTGGGATGGGTGGGACAGGCTGTGCCCTCTATCCATGGTGGCCTGGGGATCCCCCCCCCTTGCTCTGAAATCCCTCCTTTTGTATTCTCTTTCTCCCCTCTGATGACTCTTCATCTCCAGGCATCATTGATTGATTCCCTGTGGTCATCATACTATGCAGGAAAGACAACAGGGGTCAGGTGACTCCAGCAAGGTGACCGTCCAGTCTCCTCTTGAACATTTCCAGAGTAGGTAACTGCACCTCCTCTGGATAGTTGCCTGGGCACAACACTGGCCCTCTTCCAGTCTTCAGAGACCTCCCCATATGCCACAAGTTTTGGAAGAGTTTCACCAGAGGTTCCGCAATGACTTCAGACAGCTCCTTCAGCACTCCCGGATGAAGTTCACTGGGCCCTGCTGACTTATAAATGTCTAACTTTTCTAACCGATCATGCACCAGCTCAACATCAACAGTAGGAAAGTGGTCATTCCCACCATGCCCATTCTGATCTAGCCGTGAAATCTATTATACATTAAACACAGTTGACCTGCGGTATACAAGTAACGCAACCAATTGCTTTGGGTGCAAAGAAATGTTCACCACATTTAGTCTAGGTTTTAGACAGTTTACTTTAAGTGGTGTGTCCAGCTATTTGCCACTGCCAGGAGAAGCACCAGCAGCCTGAGGTAACTCAGGGTGAAGGTAGGGATAGCACAGCCCCAGAGCTGTGATGAGCAGCTGGACTTTCTTGGGGTTGTCCTGCAAATGTGTGCAGAAGTCTGCTAGTTTGGATTAACCCTTTCTCAATCTAAGTTAATACATCTCAGGAGATGCACTAATTTAGATTGGACATGCCACTTTTGGCTAATATAGACACAGTTTTAAATTCTTTTTTTCTTGTACAGCAATCATTTGACTTTTATCCACTTAACCCAGGGTGGACTTGTGTACCCATTCTTTCACATGTTTGCTAGGTTTTTGCTTGTAAATCTCAGAAATATGTTAATAGGTAAACACCACTGCAAAGACATATCTGCCGGAGATGTAGTAGGGCTCTAAGGGGCCTCCTGACAGCCCCTCTTCCTCCCTGCTTGCAGCACAGAGTTTTGGAACATATGACTAGAAAGACCTCTTGGGTCTTTAAGTCCACATGCTTGCTGCCTCAGGCAACTACTTCAGATAAATCAAGCTCCATCTTAAAACTAGCACTGGTTTGCTGGCTCCACTGTTCATGCCAAAAGCAGGAGTTAACAGAGCAGCTTGGCACCCTGGAAATGGTGGCTCCTGGCTGCTGGCAGTGGCAACAATTGTTATTTTTGTGCCCTGCTCCACCCACTCCCTCCCTATTTCCATTACTGACCTAAAGACACACATTTAACATCATTCTTGGTTTTGTCTTAATGTAAAACAGGAACATTTTGAAATGTCAAAAAGTTTCAAAGGATGTCAAGAAAATTCCTACCCAGTTCCAGTCTAGGAACCACCCAGTTCAGTCCAGTGCAGGACATGCACTATAACCATTCCTATCCAAACCATTGCCTCAGTTGGAAGGTCTTGTCTCCTTGTATGCTAAGAAACAACTCTTCCTCATTCAAAGGCCACAAGAAAGAGCTTGTGACATTGGAAAAGGCGTTTAGAGTACGGTTAACCAACTACTGCTCAGTCTTCTAGGAGGAAGCTTCTTGGAAGTGCCAAATACAGGCTCATAACTTGGCAATCCAATCTAAGAGTGGGTGAACCTCAGAATTCCACACTTGAGAGAAGTGAAGATTTCAAGCCTTTCATCTGAAGGCTATACTCCAAAGACCCTTGAAAGAGTTCTCAAATGCAGTTCAGCCTATAACCATGACAGATGGTTGCCCAAAAGAATGAATGACAAACATGCAAATTACTAAAAAATGGAACTTTGAAGAACATGGAATATGCCCACACCATGTGTAAAGGGGCCTTTGTATAACTGATGATCAAGCCATTGAGCCTTCAGGATGTATTTTAACAAATACTATCATATGTGCAAACAGTATAAAAAGACTATATTACTTTGCAGAAAAAGTATGCCTTTAAAAAGTCAGAAACTTGCATGTTGAGTCTCATTTGACATTATGAGAGGTACATAGTAAAATGTTTTTGTTTTCATTTTGATTTTTGCTTCCAATATGCAGGATGGTCTCTCCCTTTGACTGGGAAACAGAGGTGGGTTTTAAATTAAAGAAGGGGCCACATCTTGCAAAACCTACATCAGATTTCATATACTCTTGCAGTTATTTCTCATGGATTCTGGAAAACTAATTAAAAATGCACTAAAGCTGAGCAAACCTTCATCCTCTTCCACTGGAGTCTTCCACATTTAAGAAGATATGGTTTAAATGAAAAGAAAGGACAGATACTGGCAAGACTGAATTTCTCATAGCAGTACTGGAGAGCATGCATCAGGAGGGAAAAATCCATCAGATGAACGTTTAAGAGGAAAACGTTTTTATCTAGAGGCTTATATCATCCAGTATAAAGATTAAGTACAGTCTTCTGCATGTACCCAACTTGATATTTGTTTTCCATGACCTTTTATTATTTCATACACACAAAGGAATAACTTTATTTATTTTGTTCAGTCTATGTTGCACTTGTCAATTCCCACAATTCTGTGTCTCTAGACTCGATAGATCTGTATTGAAAGTATATCCTGCAAACAGCTAAGTGGGAAGTAGGAGACTGTTTAACAACATCCCACCAAATTAGGAAGAATGAACTTTCTGGGATTGGCACTTAAAAGTCACAACTACATTAAACGGGAAGTTCAATTGAAATGTATTGTTTGTTTTGGACAAGTGATGTTGATAACAATATTCCACACCAGTTCATAAGCTATCTTCATCATTATAGGAGCTGAAAGCCTTCCAGTAGTCCACTAAGTAACACAACTCACATTTGATATATATGCTTTGTTTCTCTTTCATCGTTTCCTCAGAGACCGAACTGTTTGCGTGTAAAGAATACTGTTCTGGGATAGATTTTTATTTTTCAAGTATTGTGCTGCAAACATTTAGATATGAACCACGAAAATATTCACAAAATGTTCATTCTTCACCTTGCATACATGGACATTGGTCTGTGACTCCACTTTACATCTTGAACATGGGCCACAGTATACAAAATGGGTACTTTGTAACTGGAATTCCTTGCCATTGGAAAAGGGGACAGTGAAGGACAAAACTAACAAACTCAAAGTGACCAACGCAATAAAACCATTGTGATGCCTAGTTTATGCCAGCTCCAGCACATTATCTCCTTCCCCTCTTTAGTCAGGGCAGGAACAGGAATGATATTATGTTTCTCAGAGGCACAGTTACCTCCCTGGGCACACTTCCATGTGCTATTAATTTGAAGCAATAAACTCCAGCACATCCACCCATGTGCTGTTGGGCACGAAAAAAACTCTGCAGTAGGGTAGTCATACATGTAGACACTAGATGTTTACTATAGAGCTAATTAGTCTACTCCACAGCAAATGTCTCATGTAGACGTAGCCCCTAAATAGCTTCTGGGATGGGATATTACCTATCCAAAGGGCTTAGTCAAACCTCTTTGTACCCCCAAATACTGACCTGGCCTAGTTCCATCATTAATGCCTAAAATGTACCAAATCACAGTAACAGGCTATTGGGCAAACTGCTCACCTGAAAATAGGAGGAAATACCCATATATTATATAATTTCATTGTCTGATTCTCTTTTCCCTTTATTACATTAGTTGCATGGTAACATCATAAATTTCTTTCTGGTACTGTTGTGCATTACTGTGGGACATTTTTACTGAGCAGAGGGCTCTTTTCATGAAATTTCAGAGAAAGGAACAACTCATTAGATACTTGGCAGTTTTGTTATTTTAAAAGCTGCTCAGCACAGACAACTTTCACCTATTAAATCATGAGACAAATCAGATCTGTGTGACCAAAATCCACCAAAGCAAAAAAAAATTTTTAGCTAAGTCCTTGTGCTTAAAAGTCATAAATGTGCCCTTTTTATTCTTAAAATAGCATACATTAAAGATGAAATGTTAGCCTGGATTCTCAGGCTTTGCATGAATTTCCATGCATTTGTGGGTGGATGTTAAATGATTATATTTCAACACAGTAAAACGTAGTGCCCCGTTTCCTTGCTGGCATCTTTTAAACTAAATTTTGTAAAAGATTTTAAATAACAAAAAAGGGAAACTAAAAGAATGTCAGAGAGCTCAGAGCTGACATAAACAGTTTTCTAAAGGCTTGAGTTTCTCTTCCACTTAACACTCTTTGTACCACTCAGGCAGTGCAAAAAACAGCAGAAAACACCCCCAAGTTCCTTGCAGGGCAGTTTTTGAACATAGGAATACCCTAGCCTGTGGCTAGTTTCTCTGCCTCCCTGGCCACAGTTGCAAAGCACACTGCACCCTGCCTATTCCTGGCAGGGAGATGGTTGCTGAATAACCATGCACCACTTGATCCTGAAGCTGCTGTAACTTGCTTTAAAGGCAACTTGCCATAAGTGCCTCCAGTTACTTCTCAGTGTTGGCTCCAGGGCTAAGAGCATAGGAACACATGCCTTAAAGAGATTTCCTGCATCCAGGTCCTTAGTTTTGCCGACCATCATATAATCCCTTCATTTACTAATCAGACTCCATCTGACACAGTTACATTTTTTGCCTTTTGCTACTCTGATTGGAAGATATGAACAGAATCTAATTTCCAAAACTCATTGGAGGCCAGTTTAGACTCATTTGTCCTTTAGCTTAAAAATCTCTTCTTACTCCCTGCCATATTTATGGAAAACAATTTTATTCCCTCTCATCCATTTTTCTTGCTAAGCTAAACAAACCACTCCCTTTTAGCTTCTTCTTCTCTCCATTCACCTGATCATCCCTATTGCCTTTTTCTGCACCTGCTCCCATTTGAGTTCACTTTTCTTGAACATGCACAACCCATATATTGCATAGTATTCCTGATGAGGTCTCACCTGTACTTTTGACAATAGCATTCATACTCTGCTGTCACTACTGAGAATATCTCAACTCATATACCCCATGATTGCATTTGCCTTTTCTCACAGCTGCATCAGATTGGTGACTCATAATCATCCCATGATTGGCTAATTTTCTTTCAGCAGAAAATCTGTCTCAAAATCCCACAAGTTTCTCTAGGTCACAATCTACTCCTGCTGTAAGTGCCTTTAGATGCTTGTAAATCTAAATTGTGGAAGCTCAACTTCTGAAAGTGCTAGACAACCCCAGAGAAAAGCTTTGAGGTGACAGAGCCTGTGCTCTGGTGACAGTAATATAAAGTGGTGGGAGATGAGCTACAATCAATAATGTCATTACCAAACACAAAACACTGGATACAATTAAAGGCTCAATGGGGGAATACACTGCACTATTTACTTGGTAGCTGTGCTGTTAGGTTACTGTGTAAATATGCATTGGGAGTGTTTTTAAAATGCATCTTGTTTACTATCCATAAAAGTTGTTAACATGTGTTTCATTTAACCCCAAGGAGCTATTTTAATCTCTTGGGTGAATTTATATTTATGCACATTTTTATAAAATGCATATTACTTACCCAATCCATCATGAGAGCACTGAGACTTTGGAATGTAAATATGCTAAGACTGAAAGAAAAAGCTTCACAAAAAGGCTGATACTGCCATTTTTGCTTAGTTAAACAGTACCTCACTCTGGAAATAAGGGCAGCAGAATCAGGCCCAAGATGTTGATTTGCCATAGCTTGAAGTCTTATGCAAATTTCGCATTGTAGAAAAAGGGACAGCATGACTGGGCAAGCCATTAGCAAGGGAAGGCCAAGGAGGAAACAGGGACAGGCTTAACAAATTGTTTAATTATATGAGATGCTTCCTGGTAGACAGGGGGAGACAGAAGGGGTGCTAAAGGGGGAGACAGAAGAAGTGCGATGCCCTGTGTATTCTGGGATTCACCTAGTTGTGAGGGCTTTTGGTTCCTTCTGGCTTTAGTAAACTAGCCTAGTTTCAGAGGTATAACCGGCAAGTTTTGTGCCCTGGGAAAACCCCTGTAGTGAGGGGCAAAGCCTGACCTCAGTTTTTACTGCTAAGGCAGCAGGACATAGGGTAGAAACAAACATCATCTGATGTCCAATTTGTGCCACCTTAAAATTTTTTTAAATGGCACAAATGCTGAGCAAATAGATGTCCCTACCTTTGTTGTGCCACATGACAGGGCAATCAAAGGTGTAAAAAAAGGCAGTAGTAGACTCTGCCACTTCATTGCAATTGGACATTTCCCTGCTCAGTCCAGAAGGCTGGTTGGGCAGGGACAAAACTTCTTTCCCTGCTGTCCCAGACCCAAGGTGTAAACAGAAGAGAGAGAGGAGAGATCACTTCACCCCTTGTCCCACACCATCAGGAGGAAGGGGGCATGGGGCAACATGCATTTTGCCCAGTGAAGCAGATCAGCTGTGCTACAACATATCCTGGAACAGATGATCTGCTTTATTTGACTATGTTCATTTCTCACCAGAGTCCCTGGACCCAGCTGCAGCTACTATAGCTTTGGTGCTGGGCTGCTGAAGCTGCAAAGCCATGGAGTCCAAGGAGCTGACATTGTGGTATCCTATCTGAGTGGGTGCTAGGAGCTGGTGAAACTCACCCACCTCATGTTATGCTACTGCCCAATTTAAGCATACATTTTTAAGGTGAGTTCATACACCATATGCTTCTCAACTGTCCTCTCCACACCCAGCACCTGCTATACATTATATGTATAGCTATAATGGTACAAGGTAGAGGTAGAGGTACAAGTTACAGCAGGAGCATGTTTTGGCCCTCAGCCTGCAGCTCAGTGGAAACAGACTCTAACTTGGTGAGTAAGCACTGCAGAGAGGCAATAAGAGAGTGAAGGATGATGCAGAGGATCAGGTACTGGGGCCATCTATGAAAGTATGACCTCAAACTATGGTCAGAGGATTTAATCATAAGCAAATGATAAGGATGAAATGCAGTCATATTAGAATGTACTACAGATAAAGCTAGGCCAATTATTCATCCAAAACTTTTGGAAAATTGATGGTTTTGGTTGCTCAGCTCTAACTGAAGATAAGTCTGTACTGAAAGCACAATCCACTCCTTCCCAGAGTAAGCAGGAAACATTGCAGAATTTGCTCCCATTCCACTGGCAAGTCGCAAGGTAGCAGCACATCTCCTTGCCTCTGGATAAGCATACGTACAAGTTCAGTGCTACTCTCCCATCTCAAATGTGTGTACACCAGCTATTTGGAACCAACGTGAGCACTCCTATCCAATGTACACATGGTAGAGGGAATCCTGGTTCACACCTAGAGCTGCTGACACAAGAGGACTAGCATAGATTCTCCATGTGCAATACAGTTTATCTGTAATGTGACTGGAAAAAATCTGTTGAATGAAAAAGGTGGTGCGGGGGGGGTGTTCCTTTGAACAACAGGTCTTTAATACTCCATTTGAATGGAATTGCATAGGCCCAGAATTTGATCAGAATTACCTTAATCTTTGAGCAATCCCACTGAAGTCAATTGAGTCATATACTTGCCAGATTGTGTAAAGTGGCCCTAAACAAGAAAACCTATAGAGCCTGAACCTTTTTGCAGTTGCAGATTGACGTGAATGAAATAAAGTGCTCTTTATACTAGGAGTTCACCTTAGGCAACTTTTCTCTTAATAGTTCAAAAATATTTCATAGGCTATGACCTCCCATATTAAACTGAAGCTGAGAACACAATGTTTATGGCCAAGTGATAATCTCATAACATTAAAAAATTAGAGAAAAGTGCCAACAGATCTCCAAAAGGTCTATAAAAAGTGATACTATTATTTCATGTGTTATTTATTAATATGTATTAAAATATAATAAATGTTACTGAGAGCAGCAGTCTTTTTTAAGAAAACACTGTTTTGAAAGCTGTCTGAAATGTCAAACAGAATGCATTTTGCAATAGTTCTGTATAAATTTTTATTGAATTCAAACTTTTAAATAAATCTTCCAATATCTAATGCATCTTATCAAAGCACAGAAAACCCATTATCTGATTATAGGAACCACCTCAGAACTCACTGTCTTCAATTTTAATGGACTCCTGATGCTCTTTTCCCTGCCTAGACTGTTTTAAAGACATTTTACAGTATTTTATACATTATAAATGGATTCCATTCTTGGCTTAGTAATTCACCTAATGGACAATGGATACAAAAAAGCTCTAACTCCAGGGACATTAAATTGGTTCTAAACTCTGAAAATTACAGCTTTTACAAAAAGAAGAAAATACTAGAAACATGTCTAATGCAACACTGCATCTAATTTTCCACTACCTTCAGATTATGTCTAAAAGCTCCTAAACTTCTTAATGACACAATATGTTAAAATTGCATTCCTTTATATTTAGATCCCTAAAACATTTTTTTCCCCTACCGAGGTGGTCCATGAGTACAGGAAAAAAACAGATGTGAAGTTCCTGCAGTAGAGAACACAGGAAGTGTTACACTTCACAAGATGAATGGCCCTTTAACTGCAGTTTTGTTGTGTGTGGTTTTTTTGTTTCTTTTATATAATTTTTTGTCTCTAACAGTGGTCAAAGTTAGATTCTTCAGGAGGAGGCATAACACTTCTCTGTGGAAAATAAAAAGAGATTCAGAATCTTATTCTGGGTAAGCAAGGGCATATAAAACTGCAGAACAAGGAAAGGAAATGCGACCCTGAGGGGCTTTTAATTTGAGGACTGTCTTTCAATTATCCGTAACACACACAAAAATCTACCTTTTACCCATAAACATAAATGTAATCCAAAATGCAGATTGTGTGGCCTTTCTCCTTGTATTACAAACACAGGTAAATAAGAATGACTATATGACCTGCTACATGGTTATTCATCATTCTATATCCACACATCTCTCATTCAGTATCTCTTCTCCTTCACAGATTAAACACTTCTAGTTTCATCATGCAAACCTCCCCATTCAAGTAATAGGTTCCATTATGTTCTATTTGCTATTTCTGTTGTGTCTATATTTAAATTTAGATTTTAAAGTATCCAAAACCTGAACCTATATTCCAGGTCAGAATAATCAATGCCAGACAAACAGCTAGAAAAACAAAATTCAAGTTCACAGCCAATTAAAACCTTGAATTTGGATTCATCATTTTACCACCCCTTTGACCACTTGTGAACATTAATGTGATAAAGTTTTGTTTGCATGCTGTTTCTGAAGAACAATTTTTACTCTATTGCAAAACAGAAAAAATATATTTGGCCACCTAAATAAGCCCTAAAACCTAAATGACTGAACTAGACAACAACAGCATTAGAACCAGGGTAATCTGCTTCAAACTTTAAAAGATGCCCCAACCTCTTTTTTCCTAATGCTGTTTTCTTATTACTGTGGTCACAGCATGGCCCACCCAGTTATAGATTTCATAGACATTAGGGCTGGAAGGGACCTCGGAAGATCATCGAGTCCAGCCCCCTGCCCAAAGGGCAGGAAGTCAGCTGGGGTCATAGGATCCCAGCAAGATAAGCATCCAGTTTCATCTTGAAGGTGTTCAATGTAGGCGGTTGAACCACCTCCGGTGGCAGGCTGTTCCAGACTTGGGGGCTCGGACAGTAAAGAAATTCTTCCTTGTGTCCAGCCTGAAACGATCTTGAAGTAGTTTGTGACCATTCGACCTCGTCATCCCTTGGGGCGCTCTGGTGAACAAACGTTCCCCCAGATGCTGGTGGTCACCCCTGATAAACTTGTAGGTGGCCATCAGATCACTCCTGAGCCTGCGCTTTTTCAGGCTAAAGAGCCCCAGGGCTCTCAGCCTGTCATCGTAGGGTCTACTTCCCTGACCTCTGATCATGCGCGTGGCTCTTCTCTGGACTCTCTCAAGCTTCTCCACATCCTTTTTGAATTGTGGAGCCCAAAACTGGACACAGTACTCCAGCTGCGGCCTCACTAAGGCCGAGTACAAGGGGAGAATGACGTCCCGGGATTTGCTTGAGAAGCATCTATGGATGCAAACCAGCATTTTGGTTGCTTTACTAGCCGCCGCATCGCATTGCAGGCTCATGTTCATCTTGTGGTCAACGATGACCCCCAAGTCTCTTTCCAAGGACAGAGCCTTGGGGGACCCCACTGGTCACAGGACACCACGATGAGTGACTTCCATCGATTACTACCCTCTGGGTCCGACCCCGGAGCCAATTTTCCAGCCAGTGGATCGTGGAGGACCCAAGGCGACAATTGGCCAGTTTCTCCAAGAGGCGATCATGGGACACCAGATCGAAGGCTTTTTTGAAGTCAAGATATATGACATCAATCTCTTCTCCCTTGTCCAGGTGATAGGTCACCTGGTCGTAGAAGGAAATGAGATTGGTCAAGCAAGACCTACCTGCAACAAACCCGTGCTGGCTATCCCTTAAGATGTTGTCGTCGGCCAGTCCATTAAGGATGGCCTCTTTAATAAACTTTTCTAAGATCTTCCCCGGGATAGAAGTCAGGCTGATGGGCCTATAGTTAGCCGGATCCACTTTCCTCCCTTTCTTGAAGATAGGCACCACATTGGTCTTCTTCCAGTCTTCGGGCACTACACCAGAGCGCCAAGAGTTTTCAAAGATCTGTGCTAGAGGCTGGGCTATGATGCTCGCCAGCTCCTTGAGTACCCTGGGGTGAAGATTGTCAGGGCCAGCTGACTTGAAGGTATCCAGCTTCTCAAGATGTTCCTTCACAAAGTCAGCATTAATGGAGGGCAGGGGATCACCCTCACCCGGGCTTCCCGGCCCTGTAACGGTCATAGGCATCCCATGGGGCTGATGAAAGACCGACGCAAAGTACCTATTTAATAGGTTGGCTTTTTCCTGGGCGTCAGTTGTCAGTTGCCCCATCTGGTTCAGC
>NW_005842573.1:913077-921593 GCF_000455745.1 Alligator sinensis | reverse complement strand
TGAAAAAGGACTTTTTATTGTCCTTGATGCTCAAAGCTAGCTGGAGTTCAGTTGCAGCCTTGGCTTTCCTGGTCTGCTCCCTGCAGGACCGGACCAGTGCAGAATAATCCTCCTTGGAGGTGACTCCCATCCTCCATCCTTTGTAGGCCTTTCTTTTTAGCCTCAGGAGGTCTGCTAGGTCCCTGGAGAGCTAGGGGGGCCGCTGTGCCCTCTTGCTGCCTTTCCTCCAAGATGGAATAGACTTAGTTTGTGCATTGAGGATCGCTCCCTTGAGAAGCAACCACTCTTCTTGAACTCCCCTCTCCCCGTGGTCACGGTCCCTTAGGGCCTCACTGACAAGCCTCCTGAGCTTGTCAAAGTTGGCTTTCCTGAAGTCAAGGACTTGCGTGTTGCTGACTGACTTGCCAGCTTTTCGGCGGATGGTGAAGGTGATCAGCTCGTGGTTGCAGTCACCCAGCTTCCCATTGATCACTAGGTCACTGACTAGGTCATCCCCAGTAGCCAGTACCAGGTCGAGCAGCGCTTATGTTATAGTCAGGTCAATACGGCACCCTTTTCCACAGCACACTGGCAAGACTCAAAGAAGAATAAAGAATTTTTCACCACATTTTCATACATGATGCAAAAATAAGTAAGAAATTTTACATAAACTGAAAAAAAAAAAAAAAAGAAGAGGCTACTTCTCTTACTCACCAACTGCAGAACTTATATATGCAAAACAGCATACATGAATAAAGAGGAGCCCAGTCATTTTGAGAAATGCATCCATACAGTTCATAGATTCATAGAAGTTAGGGGCTGGAAGGGACCTCAGAGATCATCAGGTCCAGCCCCCCTGCTCAAGGCAGGGAAGACAGATGACCCCAGTGAGGTGTGCATCCAGTTGTCTTTTGAAGATCCCCAGGGAAAGGGATTCCCATAAGTCTTCTTCTGCAGTCCCTTTCAGTCAAGAATGATTGTCTTCTATGATTGTCTTATCTGTGCATCTGAAGATGGCTGATGAGGCCCATCTGGGATTGACAAAAATCTACTGCAACTCGGACATGTGTTTCTGTACAGGGTGGGTGGTGCTGGATTCTTGATCTGGTCCGCAACATGCTGTTTCTGCCACTCCTGCTTTTCTATCTCCTGTTATTGTTGTGAGGTTTCAAAGTACTGAGATCCTTGCAGGAGACTCTCTCTCTGTTTGAGGTGGTCCTGGACCGATAGTCTCCCACGAGTTGACATCTATGTTGTATTTTAAGTTGGCCTTGAGGATGTCCCTGAAGTGCCTTCTGTACCCTCCCCTTTCCTTTATCATGGAGAAGCTGCTGCACATCAGATTCCACATGGCTCTTGACAGAACGGGACCTTGGGAGAGGCATCTACAGGACAAAATCAAGCCCAGAAGCTCCCCTCACATGTCAAGAGAGAGAGGAGAGAGATGTAGAACAAAGTTACCCACGTAGATAACTGTTACACATGGAACCCTGTATGTTAAGCTGGTCATACCTCCTTCTGGTATTCAACATACCCACCATGAAGAAATGGATGGACAAATATGCGAGAAAAATGAACTTGCTCTTATTTTAGGCAAGTTTTCCATAGAGGAGGAAATGCTTCGTTGCTTAATCAAGGGTGGTTTCTTTTTCCACAACATGCCTTTGAATGACCTCTTTCAAGAACACATTCTTCCCATCATTTGTTTATAAACATCTGTAGTTTTAAATGTTGTGTGTGCAGTTTCACTGACCTTTTCTCTCCTGACTTAGTCATTTATTTTTGAAAGATCAGTTATATTGACCACTGTTACTTCCCTTTTTTTTTTTTTGCTCCCTTCTCAGCCAAGAAAATTTCTGCCTCAAACCTTGATATTGGATACATAAAGTAATTTCATTTATATGCCTGTTATCCCTAGCTGAATTGTCTTTTTTGTTGCCCTCTTTCCCCTGTTTATAGTTTAAAGCTTTTTAATATTCATTACTGCAGTCTTGTTTCTTTTTGCTTGTGGTATAGACCATCCAGTGTATTATAGGTTCTTCCTTCCTTAAAAAACTCCCTGGTTCCTAGTAAACTCAAATTTCTCTTCTCTGCGCAATCTTTTTAACCATGCACTGAGACTCTTTAATTCACCCAATATGCCCCAAGCGAAATGCTAACGCTTCTAATAGCAGCACAGAAACTATTAAGAAACTACAAGTTGTACAGTGGCCTGTGCACCTTCAGGTGTCATGTAGAGGGAGCGGAAAGAAACCACACTTTTGGCTCATTTGGCTGCTTCATCAATTGTCTGTGCCTCAGCCAGCCAAACCAAGAGCACCAAACCACCCACTCAGAGATCTGCTCAAAGTAACTGCCCCATTAGCTAACTTTTGGGATCACAGAATAAGCCACAAAGTGTGGTATGCCCACAGTCTCAGGCTGGTTAGGAGAGTTTGACTTGTCCACCACAGTAGATTATTTTGCTACACATTCCTGGACTTTTTCTGAAGCTTCCTTTGTTCCTACAATTTAAATTAAAGTTTCTACAATCTTCAACTATTCCCTAAACCATCAGCACCATGGCTATACATTCAACACAGTTTTGCATGTTCAATTTTCAGACCTGTTATATTCAATGAAATTTCAATAAAACAAAATGTTTAAAGGTTGCTATATATGTAATAGTCTCACTTTTGAAAAGACCAGACCTCCATATATTATCTTATTAAACAACTGTGAAATATTTCTAATGAAATTAATTTTGATTCAATGGCTTTTGTGTAAAATGAGAAGTTGCATGTAAAAATTCGGCATTTCAAAACATTATGGGTTTTTGAGAAAAATGGAAAAAAGAAGATAATAAATTGGGACAAAAGAAGAATGGGAAAAGTAAAAGGTGGGAGAAACAGAAAATGAGCTTTTTAACATGAAACATTTCTGGATAAAAAAAACTAAACAAAACATTATGCCTCCTCAAAAGTTATGTAATAAAAATGACAGAATAGGGTTTGGGGGTTTGTTTGTTTTTTAATTTTCCTTTTTAAATTTTTTTTAGATGAGCTCTATTTCTTCGTTTATTTGGTAACTGTAATATGTACAATACCATGATTTTGAATATATGAGAGAAAATCTACAATAATATGTAATGGAAACAAGACTATATTTGAAGCTTGAAGATTATAGTCACGGGGGTCACTGGCTGCATCTGGCCATCACAGCCCCCTCATTTGGCCCCCGGTGTTGCCCGTGCGCGTCATAGATAATCTATATGGCACATGCTGGACCGGCTCCACCCACAGGGCATGGGACACTAGCTGCATGCCTGCTCTGGGATGTAAGCCACAAGCAGCAGCTGCCCCAGACTGGCTGGAGAAGGCACCAAATGTGGCTCATGTTCCAGACCAGCCCAAGTTGGCGCTGTATGCACTGGATCCAGGAAGTGGGGGGGAGGGGTTAGTGGAGGGGTCCTTGAGTTGGTGGACCAGTCCTGCATCACACATCCAGCCTGCATGGCCAGATGAATTTGAAACCCCTGCTATAAAAATTCAATGGAAAAATTAAAGTGCATTATAGAATTAACCAAAATGAAAATATACATCCACTAAAGAATAAGGAATCACTTATATAAGATCACTTTATATATTTGTGATCCCAGCAGTAATATTTGCTATTTTGTTGTATGCAATAGTCTCACTTTAAAAGTTTCTTTCATTTTGAGAGCTATTACAAGTCCCAGCAGTGTTCCCCACATCAAGTGTAGAGAATCACTCTATAACCAACAGAGTATTTCAAAACTGAAGAAACTTTTTAAAATAACCCCTGTAGATTGCATTTTACTTGTACAGTCTGTGGATGCAGAATAAGAAAACAATCCTCTTCCCCCTAATCCATCTCTCTCTCTGATAAAAAAAAAAAAACCTGTCATATTATAGAAGATGCAATGTTTAGCAGAAGTGGAGTAATATCTAAAGATTAAATCAAAAAGTTAAACTGCTCTGACTTGTCAAGTCAGAAAACTTCGGTGGTATAAAAAAGAAGTCATCATAAGCTCTTCTTCACAATAAACCATTTCAGTGCATACTTTAACTGATTTTCTAGGCTCTTTCAAACCCCATTTTACAGGTCTTTTTTGTTAGATTTTCCTGTAATTTGAACAGTTTCGGTCTTATGTCATATAAGGTGAAACTATCTTCCTGGGCATCTGGTGAACCTTTTGACATACTTGTCCAATACCATGAGGCACTGACTATAGAATACATGAAAAGAATGTGGGAGACCAGAAAGAACTGATCCATGTTAGTCAACACGATCTGCTAAATACAGGAGAATAAAATACTAAGCATAAAGCTTCCAAGGCTCTATTCTTGGATCTTCTACTAATTTGCTACTTTACTTTGAGCTAACCACTAAAGTCCCCATTTTCAAACTCAGACAATTATGTGCAAGCATAAACACATACCTTTGCATACAACCACCAAGTGATTACATACACCGGTATCATTTTGTGAGCATCCTTCTGTCCAAACGAATGCAAGCATTCTCTCTCAAAAAAGTATGCATCTATTCTTTGCTGGAACAATTTGGGACTAAGATTTGAAAGTTTGTCCTCTGTAAAATAAGTATCATAATATCTACCTTATCCTGCCTCACAGGGATGTTGCAGGTCTCAATGAATTGCGCTTGTACAACACTTTGGAAATCTTGCATTAAAGCTGGTTATAAGAAAACAAAAACACTTTGATTACACTACAGTAAAATCCCTGTTATCCGGCATTTGAGTAACTGAAACGCTCTAATAACTAGCATTTTGGCTGGATGTGGGCAGGTGGGGGCTCGCACGTGGCCACGGCTGCCTCCACCCACCACCCTGCGCTGTAGCCGCTCCGCATGCGGCCACTGCCACCCGTGTCCAGCCAAAAATTGCTGGCCTCATGTAACTGGCATTTTTAGATACCCAGAACCCCCCATTCCACACTCATGCTGGATAACAGGGATTTTACTCTATATATTTTAATTTAATTTCAAGTAGCTTTTTAAAACAGGTACTTCTTACCAATATGACACACAAATATGCAGCAAACAACCTGAAGCTTCAAGGCTTACAAAACACCATGTAAGAGGCATTTTCAAAAAGAAGATAAAGAATATACTGGCATTATATCCAATGTGTGATGCACAGAGTTTCCTTAAATATCTGCCACATACATGTCATCTTCTTATTTTCACTTATTTTCTTCATCTTCAGAAAACATTGTTGACACTGGAAAGGAAATTTCATTCTTTTGTTTTTTTGGCAGGGGAGGTTTCACAACTTCAGAGCCAGAAAAAAAACTGGTGCTCTTCTCCCACAGTATTTCCATTGTGTGAGAATATACTGTGATTCATTATCTTCATCTTGACATTTGAAGGCCCAGCATGTGGTCTATTTTCCCATCTTTTAAGAGTGAGCAGGGGCACTAGCATCAGAGAATGCAGAGACAGTAGTCACTGAGGATGGGGGCAGGGAAGAGAAATTATAAGCACTGCAGCAGTTGTAGGAGCAGCAGTAAGAATTCAGCGGACATTGAGTCTGACTTTTATTTATATGAAAGGCCAATTTTCACCACCAGCCTTGAAGAAAAGAGAATCGGGCCCAGTGGTTTAGGTATTTCTCTTGCCCTTTCCCCAAGAATCCAAAAGGTGAAAGCTTGGGAAGAGGAGGGGATATAAGAGAATATACAGTACAGTAAAAAATACACACACTATCCATAAAATGCTGAGCATTTCCCTTAAAGAGGCCCTTTGGGTTCAAAACTGACACCTTAAAAATGTTGTTATCTGGTGTGGAATAGATGCAATGAAAATTTCATGACCAGATTGGGGATATATTTCAGGAAATGGTAGAAAGATCTACCCCCTTAATGAAAAAAGAAAATAATTCATCTAACAAAGTTATCATCAGGCAAAGCCAAATTCTATTCATGATTAAAGATAATCCTTGGAGAAGGTGGCTGGAAATCTTAGGGAATGATTTTAACTATTTAAATATACATTTTATCTATTTCTTGAATGTTTACTCCGATTATATTTAGTATTATATCAACTAAAATTACGTTAGGCTTATTAAAAAGGCATCTTAAAACCTGGAGAAGAATCCATGGATATGGTAAAACATTTCTTTTTCTCTCTTTTCTATGTATTTATCCTTTCAATACCCACGTGAGATTATAGATGGTTTGTCATCAGAAGCAATTGTGCAACGGAGCTGATACATACACTCGACACTTGGAGGTCAGGAGTACCAGGGTTAGTTTTAACCACGAGTTCCAGCTCCCTCATTCACACTGCCACTCAAAATAGCAAAGGCAAGAATGATCGAGACAGAGTTGTTCTTTAAAGCCCCCAAATCATAACAACTTTGGGAATTTATTTAGCATTCCTGTTAATAAAGTGAACCACATCTATATGAGAAAGTGAATCGTGTTTTTAGTGATAGAGATGTAACAGGAGGTGACTTAGCATGATAAACTGCTCAAGTGTAAACAAGAGCTATAGCACTGCGTAATTGAGAAAGGGAAACAAGAGGACATAGGACGAGATCACTGAGGTTGCTCTAGCAGAGAGAATAGTCTGAGGTTCCTGGAAACAGAGCTTCAAAATATAACTGCCATCAGGGAACAACACAGGGTATAGCACTTAAACACTAAAGTGCTGCTAAGAGACATCTTATAAGTGCCTTTGATAGATAAATAGCTATCTAGATTAGAATACATAACCGGTTAGATAGAAACAGAGGGCTGCCAAGAATTTGTATGCTCATTCACAGATTACAGGTTTCCCTTGCTTTATGCTATACGTGCGTTCCTGGAAAACGGTGCATAACTCGAATTTGCATAAAAGGAATCCACTTTACAATGTAACAAATAGGGATACGTTCCAAGACCTTGACTGTACTGACCTCCAGACCCATTTCTACCACTTTTATAAGACAATTTTGGTACTCACCAACAGCAGACAGTACACACAAGCACAGGGCACTATCATAATGGGAATGGCAACTACAGAAACATGTGTCACAGACAATGACCAAGCAGCACAGATCCACACAGGAAACTATATTTTGGTGCGCGTCAGTCCCACAATGCACCGCACAAAGCAGCTGACTGCAGGCTATTGCATAAGAATTAATTTACCTCACATATAACAAATTTTTGGTATAAAAGGGTCACCGCATAAGAGTGAATTCACACATACAGAACCCACATAAAGTGAGGGAAACCTATATAGGAGGACATGGTGGACTTTGTCTTTCATCCCAACTAAATGAAACATACCTGCCCAAAAAAATCATTACACACACTTGCACAGAAATCGATACAATTACTACAGTTACAATTCCTAATTTAGGAACAAAACAAAGCTTTACTAGGAAATCAAAACTTCAAACATTTAGGAAGGTCTGTCCTAGCTTAATAGCTTATTGGGCTAAACTAGTTAAGGCTTACCTAGCCCACAACACACAAAGGAACGATATGGCCAGTATTACATCTGGCCACCTTTGACTCTCCAAGCTAAATGAGATTCCTATTTACAGTTGGATAAACTGGGAGCAGTCTTTGGCATGAGTCTAGACCAGGACTTGAACTATGCCATCAGTACCATAGTAAGATACCACCACTACTCTGCCACCATCCCCCAAATGATTATGAGTAAAGAGAAAGCAACATGCATTATAAAAGAATGGCAAGTAACCTGTATATGCCTCTCCTGAGCCAAGTGGCCATATATAGAAAGCACATTACGCTCATATGTCTGCTCTTGTACAGCTGGCAGAGAAAATAAACACTCCAATTGAGACTGTGTACCACTAAATCCAAAATTTAGCAACAGCAACATAATCTGCTGCTGGTGAAACATAGATGCAAATGAAAGGAGGTCACCCAGGTAGGCAGGACCATGATAAGAGCCCATTTGGAGCCAAGCACTGGGGAAAGACCTGCATAGCTGATTGTACCTTCTCTCGAGTCTATCAGCTAGGAGAGACTGACAATGTACTTAGATTCATAGGAGCTAAAAAAATGTAGGAAAAAAGTTTGTAGGAAAAGAGTATGATTAGCAAGATATTTGCAAAGTGGTATCACTGGATCACTTCAGCAGCATGTTCATTTTATGTAAAATTCTTAGATCCTTTTGGTTACCACAAAATTGTAAGTTTCATTTGTAAAAAGACTTGTTTCCCCTCAATCTATAGAAGCAACAAAGCAGCTTTATACTGCATATCATCTTCTATAGAAATTGGGCCTGTGTGAAGCGGCTAGTATTCACTGTCCTGAATCAATCATTGTCCTGAATCAATTTGGCCAAATCTGATTCAGAGATTTGGCTGCTGCTGAATCACCCAGGCCCATCCCCCGCATGCTCTCCCAGCCCTGGCAATGGCTGCCCTGCTCAAACCGGCACTTTGAAGAACAAAGCCCCAACTCACCGGTCCAGCCAGGCGGCCGGCGATTCTCGCTGCCCCCTGCTGCCTCATGCCACTTGGGGGGCTCCATTATGAGTCCCACAAAGCCCCAAGG
>NW_005842573.1:901717-913067 GCF_000455745.1 Alligator sinensis | reverse complement strand
GCTCTTGGCAGGGCCACCCATGCAGCATGGGGCAGGGGGGGCAACGGGGATTACCCCTGCCCAGCAGCACCCCATGAGTCTGGGCTTTTTTTTAAAGCACTGGGAGCTGGGGCAGGTGGGGCAGCCATGGGGAGGGGGCCAGGGCCTGGTCTCCTCCCCCACCCCTACTTACCAACTCCTAATCCAGCTGCACTTTCCTGCTGCAGCTACCAGGGACTGTCTGAATCAAAGCTCTCCAAATCTTTTCTGAAGATTCAGAGAGCTTCAAATCGATTCGGACTTTTAATTGGTCCCCTGATTCGATTCAGATTTGGAGATTCAGCCACTGAAAATGGGGCCAAATCTCCTCCAAATCAAATCACCAAAACTTCTCACAGCCCTAATAGAACTAGGCAGTTCCTTCTGAGAATATTCCCAGGATCAACTCCTTTTCCACCCAGGGAGGAATCCTCAAGTTATGCAAACTATCTAAGAAGCAAGCAATGAAGGGTTGTCACTGGCAGGGGCAAAAGCAATCCAACTAATGTTTTAGTCAGCGGGCCAGTGATGAAATAGGTGCTTTTTTCTTTGCACATATCTTGGTAAGAAGTGCTAGGGTTTCTCACATATGGACCAGATACCATCAGTGAGTGATGTTCTGTCAAGTGTGGCTTTGAAGACTATCGCTTCACTGATAGTGGATACATTATAGGAGCTCTGTGATAAGATTGCCAAGATGCTTACCCGCCCCCCCCCACCCCCCACCATCTCTTTTGCTTATCAAATTTTGAATTTTTTTAATTTACTTTGGGATTTGTACCCACATGAGAGGTTTCTGGATCCTTTCTTTTACCCACAATGATTAACTGACCCATTATTTTATGACATACCTTCGCCCCAAAACATTCAAGCTCTAAAAGCTTCTTCAGATCTGTTTGCAACCCACCTCCCTATCTTAAAGACTCCAGGCACAGCGCAGACAAAAAATTCTTAGGCTCTCTCTTGTTTTGAACCAGTTGGTAAGCTCAGATTTTCTAGGAAGGACTGACAATTGTCTCCTGCCTACAATTACTAGAGAAGAGGGTAGAGTTTATCTTCTAGGCTAGCTCAGAATCTAGACAAACAGAAATCAGCTTGCTGGTCCCAGTGATGGCATATTTAAAGATAACTGGTTTACATGGGAAGAGGTCTCTTCTTTTGGCAGAAATAAAGAGATAAGAAGAAAATAAAGGAAGTATAGACAAAAGTAGTGGCTTAAAATACCTTAAAATGCATACAGTTCTGGATGTGCTTCCAAATGGATTCAAACCTGTAATCTTCTGAAGTGTCACGAACTCACCTTTACACGTGAATTTAATGAGATTGTCCATGATTTCATAAGCAAGCCAAAGAATGTGGAGAACATGCTTAACCATTGCACACAAGTCTGAGGTCACACTTCCTTTACAGCCCGTCACACATTGTGACAGCTGCAAATGCAAAACAGCCCACCCTTTCACAAGCCTAGACAGGAAATATTGATCAGATGAATGTCATTGTCAACCTTATATGCGCTTGAATGCCTCCTCAAACACTATAACACTACTGATGACTCTGCAGTTCTACAGAACGATGTGGGAGACTGGATGGCTTTATATGCATCCAACATGGTGTCAATGGAGACCTCTGGAAATGAACTTGGAACTTACTAAAAAGACTTGACGTGCTGAACCACCTAATACTGACCTGACCCATGCCCCGTTTACTTGGTAAAAGGTAGAAGGTCCATCATGAAAGATAGCTTAGATGCATTTGCTATTGCTGGTGGTCCATATTTAGCAGACTATATCATATGAGTTATCACATGAGAATCCTGCCATAATACAATAGCTTGGTTTATGCTGTTGTACATTTATGCTCTTCAGTACATCTACATCACCAAGTCAAAAAGCATACTTTTCCCCCAGTGTAATAAAACTATCCTTAGAAACTTCACTGTGATTCTTATTAGTAAGATTTCTGAAGGCACATCCAAGATTAATTCTGAGGAAGCATGGAGAAAGAAAAGCTGTGGTACCTGGAAACAACAACAAAAAAAAGGTATAACTGGAGAAAAAAAAATCATAAAATCATCAATATTCACATAGAGGTAAAGTAGGTCCACTTGTTCAAAAGCATTAGCTGCTTCTGCATTCTATAAAATTAATTCTACAACTGCCCTCTCCATTACTTTCATCAGGCAGACATTAAGGGCATAATGTTAGATGTCTGCCCTCCCTTCTAATAAATGGATGCACGTAGGTGCAAACTAATGTCACACAATATACTGAGCCTCCCTGCTATGGGTCTTTCAAGAGGACTCTATGTGCAGTACTAAACACTTACTGCTGTGGAATTTAAGCTGCCCATTCTCTTGTGTTTATTGCAAGCATGCTTTAGGGCTGCATAGGTCATTACCTATGACCTAACAACATGTCTTTCTACTACTATGTCTAGAGTCTTCTATATATAATGGTTAATGCCATTCATTTTCAGTTGATAGTGTGTCTTACTGAAGGCAACTGAGAGAGAGATTGATGAGGACTGGGAGAATTCAGAATTATATTATCACAGATTATTGGTTGTTTAGAGACAGAATCAAGAATCACTGAATGCAACTTGCATTGTTTCAGAATTCAGTTCAGTGTGGTTTAGCAACTGTTGGCCTGGGAAGTTTGAGCAATTCATTTCCTTCAGTTTTTTAGGAAAGCACGTATCACTGAGACACTTATTCCCTATCGTAATCTGAATGGAGAGCAGGAGACCAAGTTCTTACCAAGCACACTATGCAGTATGCTCTGATATTTGTTAGGAGTTGATTGGTGCCAAAAAACAGCACACTCAAAACCTCAGAGGGAGATTACCATAATTATGTACATGACCAAGTTTACAGCAAATTTGATTTAAAAATTGAAATAAATAATTTCAAAAATACTTTTGCCAATATTCAAGGTGCCAAGTATGTTGATCTATTATGACTAGATATTGATACTATCTATTTAAAAATACTCGTGGTTTATTGTATTATTTTTAAAAATGTGGCAAAAGAGTGCTTTGAGGGATACATTACCCCTAGGAATGATTCAGCACAAGAGAAGCCACTGACCTAGAAACTGTGGAAATAACAGGTTCATAACCAAAAAAGTATTGAAATAACATGTCATTTTAACACTTTCTATATCTTGAACCTGCTATTTCCTCAGTTCATAGGCAATTCATAAACCACAGGATTTATCAAGTTGATCACAATCACAAGTCTGCATCTGTGTTATACGTATTTTTTTAAAATATGATGCGTTTACAAAGGACAGATAACTGTTTTCCCTCTAAAGCCTAAAATATATATATATAACATTTCTTAAAACATGACTCTTAAGTTTTTGTTCTTATTGAGAAATTAATCAGCATGCATTAAATAGATATGATGGAGTCAGAACTGATTACTAATCTTAGCAACTGTAAGTGTAGATATTATTAACATTAATCTAAAACTGCAGTCATCCAGGCCAGAAGCTGAGGGGTGCTAGAGCATGCCCCCCTACTGGGCTAGAGCAGAGAGCTTGGGACAAGATTAGCCCATCCACCATGTAAAGGAAGGTTTGTGGGGGAGGAACAAAGCATCCTGGGATGTTGGACAACTATGAGTTAACTTGAATCAGGATGGGATCTGGGAAAGAAGTTCAACAAACCAATTTAATCTAATCAGTTAAAGTCAGACACTGCATCCATCCAGGTTTATTTTAAATGGGTTTCAGCCATTGTGAAAGCAGTTTATGTGCACTGAACTTCTGTTACGTTACAGATTTGAACTGGTTTCTGATCTGTTATACTGGTTTATGTTCAATTTCGGTCCCTGACCACAGTGTTACAGGCAAAGGTGTACCATTGATTGATCTTGTATCATCATTATAATTTATTGTAAGTTTTTATTACAGTATAGTTTTCTATTCTGTTAATTCTCTTTAATCATCATTGCATGAGGAAAACATGTTTCCTTCCTGAGTTGTCTATAATGGCTAGGGATAGAAAATACACATAAACTGATATAAGTGATTGGAAACCAGTTCAAGTCTGTAACACACCAATTGTTCAGTGCACATAAGCTGCTTTCAAAATGGATTAAACCAATTTAAGATAAACCTGGATGGACGTAATACCATACTTAACTGATTTAGGTTAAATTGGTTTATTGAACTTCTGTTCGAGATTCCCTCCAGATTCAAGTTAACTCACCCAACATCCTAGGATGCTTTGCAACCTCTTCCACAACCCCCACGCCCCTCACTCCTTGCAGGGTGGGCAGGTTAGCCTTGGCCCATGCTGCCTGCTTCAGCTGAACAGGGAGGAGTGCTCTAGTGCTTCTGGTCTGGGCCACTGTAGGCATGTGGATGCATTTCCAGAATCAAAAGTGAATGCTTATTCACTTAGTTATCGGTTCAATCTGCACAGCTTAGACTAACCTGTGAAAATTGAATCGATTCAGCCTCAGGGTTTTTTAACTGTCTGTACTTGGCCAGTTAGAGTTAAAATAATGCTAAAATCATGCTATGGGTAATTTGGCATCCACCAGTTTACACAAGCAGTTCAAATGATTACTTCCAATACATGTTATACCTTGCAATTTTCAACAATAACTTTATCTACCCTTGTACTCCCATTCTCCTAATGTTTTATGTGCCTATGAAACTTCTCACAATCCTCAAGCATGAACCCATGATGTGACTGTTTGCCATTTGCAAAGGTTACTGATTTATTTTTCACCCCTTCTTCCATAACTTTAAGAAATATATCCAATATCACTTCTCACAGATTCATGAGGAAGGCTGCTATGATAACTTTCTTCAGTCAGTAGGATCTATCCTGGCAAGCCAAGGTACCAGTACTTTTGGGGGAAAGGGTTTATGGGACTGAGCCTGAGAAGAATAAAAGAAACCTTATTGTTGCTATCAGTTTCTCGCATATTAGAGAGATTCTAAAAGAAAAATAATTCAGTTTATAAATCGCATAATTGAATTGATGTCAGTATGGCTTGTTTCAGTTTGCCCATCAAAGCAAAATTATGTAGTTTTGGCAAAATGGCAAAGATGTAGTTTTGACAGCATGACCACATCTATGCTAGGAACCTTTATTAGCCATTTACTAGCCATCAGGCTGCAGAAGCTTGGGTGTGCATTAGAGAGTCTTGCTGCATTATGTCAGCTTCTTGTACTCATCCAACTTGTTTTCACTGATTTCTATTTTCAGCAAAAGACGCAGGATAAAAGAAAAGGTATCGTGTTTATTTCATTGAGACAGGGCATCTGGGAGACGAGGCTCAAATAGATACACACAGAGCAAGGAAGAAAAAGGAGAATAAGCAAACACAGGGAATAATCTGGATGCAAATCCCAAAGGGCCCAGAAAACTTACATTTTTCCACTGAGCAAATGATAACCAGCTGAATCCACCTGATTAGGTCTTTACAACTTTTAAGCTTCTGCCTTTGGAATAGAAAACTATTGGCATAAACTTAAATCTTGTAAGAGCATAGTTAAACAGTTTCATATGTTTGTCCGTTATTGTTTAGAGAAAAAAAACAAAACTTTCCCCTTTACATAATATCTACATATGTTACCATTTGACCATAACCATCCCACAAATGCCATTCTACATTTCAGATTATGTATAAATATTATATTGCACATGTGGCAGTCACTAGGCTGTACCGTATTCAGTGACTTCGTTAATTCCATAGAAACATATAGGAGAAAAGCAGTGACATGGGGTGTATCTACACATGATGCTTTACTGCACAGTTGAACAAATAAAATTACTGTGTAGTAAGCATCAGTGACTACACATGCTGATCCTTATTCTGCAGTAATTTGTTGTATTCGACAGTTTGCTACCTGAAAACGCAAGAAGCAAATTAAACTGCTAAGTAATTACTGTGCAGTATGGCACATGTAGACAGCCAACGAGGACCAAATTTGATCCTAGTCAACCAGACAGGAGGGGGCGGGAGATTGCTCCCTGCTGCTGGGGCAGGCTCCACCACCAGATGCTGGGCAGGGATAATGTCCTCCTGCCCCAGCAGCAGGGAGCTCCCAGTTTCTGCTCTTCCATCACCAAGAGTGGGCTGGGAACTTTCTCTGAGCCCCAGCTCCATGATCACAATCACAGAACAAGGGCTGGGAGCTCCCTGCATGGGAAAAGGTCCCCTCCCATTCTGGAGCTGGCGGGTGCCCTGACCAACTGCCCCGAACCAGAACAGTTCCCAGCCAGCCCTGGGCTACATGGGTAAGTCTGCATTTGCAGCCTGGTGGTAGCTAGGGTCTGTCCCATTTCAGGCAGTCCCCAACCAGCTCCAGGCTACATGTGCAGACTTCCCTGCATACCCCGGGGCTAGCTGGGACCTGTCCCAGGCAGGGCCTGACCCAGCCCTGCAGATTTCTCCCAGCCCTGTTCCCCAATTTTGGTGATTGAGGCAGGGGGCTTGGAAAAAGTTGAGGAGGAGGGGCAGGTCCCAGCCCCCTGCCCCAATCTGCCAGTGGGGCAGCTATCAGCTGGGTGGGAAATCCTGGGTGCTCACTGCTAGCTGCCCCACCAGCAGATCAGGGCATGGGGTTGGACCTGCCCCTCCCCTGAAGTTCTTTCCAAGACCCCTCCCCCCCGACTGGGGACCTGGGGTCAGGAGCTCCCTGCTGCTGGAGCAAGGGAACATTGTCCAAGCCCAGGCTCTGTCACTGGAGCCCACCCCAGCAGCAGGCAGCTCCTGTGGGCAGGCAGCAGTCTCCCAGCCCTGACCAGGAGCCTAGAGCTCCCCTGGGCTGCTGCAGGGAACCAGTGCAAGGCCAAAGGGGGCAGAAGCATACTGCTGCCAAGAGCAGCACATCTGCTCCCAAATCCCCATACATGTAGATGCCTGCCCAAGTTGGGTTTACTCTAGAGTAATTTACTTTATAGTAAATGCACCCCACAGCATATGCATGTGTAGAAGCACCCACTGTCACAAAACCAAAAAAAGCAGACATCATAACATAATTATGGTCAGGTATAGACATTACACTTTTGCCAATATAAGTGATTGGTAACCAGTCTATATCTATAACAGAACAGAAGTTTGGTGCACATAGAACAAATTCTGCCATTTTTAAACCGATCTAAGATTTACACCCTCCCCACTAAAGGGTGAACGTGTGTGATGTTCGCCACTGATCTAAACTACTCTGCTTACAGCAAACCATGTAACATAGATAAATTCCGCCTTGGGCTTTTTCCATGTCTACACCTAAACACTATATGCAATCCTGGGGCTGTTATAGTGTTTTTACTGCTATTTGTTTGAGAAAACCAGTAAACCCAAACTCATAACAATGAACATTTTAAACACACTCCCATCATCATCATCGCTTACTTTGTTTTGGACCGATAGGTTTTCCTATACTTTTTCCAGCACCAGAATCAGTATGCACATGATCTTACAAACAAATCATACCATTGCTTCCAAACTAATTTACATTGACACAAACGGTGCACAAAAAAAAAATCAGGTAAGAGATCAAATAATGTGTTAAGAGGAACAACAGCTAAGACCCACCTCTCACCTAGGGAAACAAGGAGACTTCTGGTCTACTTTATAATGAATTAAGAGAGTCAAACAACAAAGCAAGTAATAAAAATGTCAAACTTTTTCCAAATGTTCCTCTTAGGAAAAACACTGAACAGCTTGCATATTGGAGCCATCATAAATGTTTCTGCTAAACATATGTGGAACAAAAATATATGTAACTTAATGCAGCATTGGCGTAAAAGGCATGTACCATAAATTGTCTCATATAAAAGTCCACTTACATATGCAGCCTATATAAAATACATACAGCAGACTATCTTCATACATGAAACTTCACTCTCCCAGATATGCCAGCATTCATCATTCATTAACCCAGTTTTCCATTAGGAACCTTTTAATTTCCCCTCATAGAGCTAGAAATGAATGGGAGAAATTTTCCATAGCAAGCTGCAAAGCAACTACAATTATTGTCCTTCAAACCCCTACTTAAAACCCGTCTTGGCAATGATGCCTATAGAATACATGGCAATCATTAGGCCAAAGGCATGGTATGACTGTTGGTTATTATACTTAAAAGACTGCTTCATCAGTAGACTATCCACACCTATTTCTCCATTTCATTGCCTCTCCCCATGCGCTTGGACTGTATGCTCCTTATGTATACATTTTTAATAATATATTTCTTCTCACACAGAAAAAAGTAAAAGAACTATTCCACTCTTTCTAGAACCCCATTAAAGCACGTAAAACACAAAAGCCTATGCCAAACTTTAGATACAGTGCTACATCTCTTCAACAGAGACCAAGAAAGCCACAGAGACTATAGCAAAGATAAATTTCAAATTCTAATAGACACAAATTGACTTTAATATGTTGTTCCAAAGAACTTCAAACTACCAAAAGTCACAGGGGAAAAGACTAGAGTGATGATAGTAAGTAGCAGTCACACATGTATCAGAAAAGCTTTTAAACAAAACAAAAACAAGCAAAAAAACCTCCCCAAAACTAACCAAACAAACTTGTATAAAATATTACAGTTTCTTGACCCAACTCTCCTGCCAACACACATACACTTTGTTGTTAACAAATTCCCAGCAATCTAGTTTGTTCCCTTTGAGAACCATGTTTTTAAACTCCATCCAGCCAACTGAAATTTATGTCAAAGTCTTACAGCATGCAAGAAACCAAGATTCAGTCTGGTACAGTAACTTGCCAGTAGGAAAAAATACCCACAGAGACATGATGAAAATAATAGAACAATGTGACTTACGGTATCAAAAATCTATACAAAACATTGCCTGAAAGTGACATCCATTACAGCCCTTAACAGAGAGAGGATGTGAAAGCAGACAGAGCATGCTGTTCAGTGTGCACAAATCAGAGAAAAGCTTATAATCTTTGAGGGCAAACCCTTGGTCCGAATAGAGGCCTTTGGAAGAACCCACTGTGGTGAAGTGAAAGCAGGGCAATCAAAATGCAATGGCAAGGAGAGAGAGAGGTGCAGACAACCCATGAGCACCCCAGAGATTGTGAAGCCTCGGAGTGGACACTTGAGAGTGTTGGGAAACTGAAGACAAGAACGGGCAATTTCCCTGACCCTCTAAATGCAACATCCTTCCCAAAGATGACTAGGGCTTCCTAAGACCATTGAAGAAAATGACTGGAAACCTTCCACAACCCTTTCCCTCTTTTCTAGGATCACTTCACTCACCCTCACCCTCCTGGGGCTACATGGGAATGTTTTAACCAGAGTTCCACATTAAAGTACTGCTGGCTCATCCTTAGGAAGGGAACAAGATATAGGAGTATTATAAAGGAATCTGCTTTCCTGAGCTTGCACCAGATGTGGCCCTGTGCATTACAGGCACATTAATGATATCTTAGAGCCAAACAGCTTCTGTAGACTTTCTTGGGAATCTGCAATAGTAACTGAAGCCTCCGTTTCAAAGGGAAAAAAATCTGACCCATCAACCTTCCAATCCATAAAAAAACAACACCTAGCATTTTAATTGTCTAAAAGACATTGCAAAGCCCACTTAATTCATAATTAACAATAATGTTGTTAACATCACTTATCACAAGCAATCATTGCAGTATTCAGTGTTTTCAATTATTTAGAGACTTAAAGCACTTTCAGACTGATGTGCTTTTACTTTGGTTATGAACTATAAAAATTATGCAAATGGAAACTGATAAAAACATTGATTTCCCTATTTGTTTTTATGTACTGATTTACGTAAAACATCCATCATTATGATACTTGTGTTTAGTATTTTTATTCTGTTATGAATTCAAAAGACCAAAGCTTAATTTACCAAATTCTTTACACAGCAATCAAAGGAGAAGGAAATCAAGCAAACAAACATAATGCTTGTTTCTCAGGTGGAAACAGGATAGAATAGCCACAGTGGGATAAATAAATGATTATAACTTTGATTGTAAAATAATTGGTTCCAATGGCAAATTTTCTCTCTCTTGTTCAATGTTTTACAGACACTAGGCCTGATTTTCCACTGCCCTGCACCTTGAAGGATGTTCGCTGAGCAAAGTTAAGTACCAAATCACAACTCTCCAGCCATAAATTGTCTGTGTTCGAATTGTTCACAAGAAATGAAGAACCACAAAAGATAGGGTAAACTAAGCAAGACTTATATTCACGAGGCTTTCACCCAACTTTCAACACCTGCTGCCTTGCACCCTGCCTTCTACCCCTCAAAAAACTCAGTACATCACTTACCTAAGCCAATGCAAGCCACCACCAAGTGGTATTACATTTAAATCCATGCAAATACTTATATGAAGTGGAAAGTCATGGAGAACTAGTTCTGTCACACTCCTTTTGAAATTAAGGACAACTGTAGAAGTAGGAGGATGAGCAGAAACAGACACAAGCCTCTTGTGTGGACAGTCAGACAGTGAAGTTTCAATTTTAGCTAGCTTTCAGACCATTCTAGTACCTGCAAGTTATTGGTCCCATATTCTCCTGGGTGGTGAATAGTCATAATTCCCCAACTTTCTGTCACTGGTGACTTCTTGCCCCTAGGTACATAACTCTTTATGTCTACCAGGGATCTTTAAGCACAATATTTGTAAAGCAGAAAGCTGTTGTTATCTAAATGGCTATAAAGGGTTAACTAGTTCACACTGCTGTCCCTGGGCGCATGATACTGTTACCTACCTGCAAAGTTGCTAGAGATGCAATCATGCAGGGAGCTGAAGTGTTCCTGGATCAAACACTACAAAAATTCAACAAGGCTTTGGAGAGGGAAGTGGTTTACTGCAGCTGCAAACTAGATGGACAGGTGGGTGCATTGACTCTTCACATTGCAGTTCTACATGGTCTTAATTAAGTCTAATTAGACCACAGCACCTGCTCCTCTCCTCTCCTGTGCACCTGGATGAGATTTATTTCCTGGACTATCATGGTTGCAACAACACTCCAACCCTACTATTCTCTGTATCCTTGACAGCATTAATCTGGCATTCTGAATTTGGGGAAAAGGAATCAACAACTCAACCTAAGATTAGTGGATGATGTATGAGAGACTGATGGGTTTCTCGAAATAGCAGGAGATATTGTAGTCACATGGAGTCCTCACTACTGCTTGCACTACCATTAGCAGATTTGGTCTAATACTGCTGGTGTGTGGTTAATGAAACTTTTCCCAAGTACATAAAAGTCTCTGCTGATTCAAAGAAAGAAGTGTATGGCTTCATCCAAAACCTATTAAAATCAACAGAAAGACTCCCATTTAAATGAATGGATTTCAAATTAGTCCCACAGTGTTCTTGATCTGTAGG
>NW_005842573.1:899733-901686 GCF_000455745.1 Alligator sinensis | reverse complement strand
GAAAGAGAGCACAAGAAAAGAAATAGAGGAGGAGTTGAGGCAAAAAATATTATGTAATAAAATTAATTTCATTTTCCTGTCTCCTCACATTAGAGCTGGTCAACATTTTTCAAATGATTTTTCCATCAACATTGTTTTTAATAAAAATCTATTCTTTGCCAAAATTGAAAATGCTCAGTGTTCTGATTTTGCTGGCAATAGATAAATTGTTTAATTTTTTAGAAGTTTCTTTGTTGTTCAACACTTCTTTTTCTTATTTAATGTGGATGTAATGTTAATTCTTCTTTCCTTCCTTTTCAAAAAGTAAAAATTTTCACCTATCAAAATCAGGAAATTATTTTTTAATTGTTATTTTTAACCCTCATGGGAAAAAAAATATCAAAGTTGTGTGTCATACTGATTGTTCCCATTTCAATGGGTTCTATTTCTAATTCATTTTTTAAATATATCATAAAGATAATTCAATGTAATAAACTCTCAAAACATTTTCTGCATGTATCCCATTACCAAAAATACAAATCACATACAAGTTCCCTACATGTAAAAATGCAATACTTGATTTGCGCGCATGCACGCACGCACGCACACACACACATCCATTTCTTTCTCCTTTATGTCAGTTCAGCTAAGTACAGACAGACAAAAAGCCCAAGTCTGAATTGATCCAGTCTTTGCAAGTTAATCTAAGCTGCAAAGAGTAAACTGAGAAACAACTGTTCTGTTACAGGTTTAAACCAGCTTCTGATGACTTAAACTGGTTTATGTGTAACTTCTGTTCCTAGCCTTACTGAGGATGTGGGATAAAGGCACATTGGTCTGTACAACTGTATTCTATCTCTGTGTGCATGAGTGTGTAATAAGAAGAAGAATAGTAAACATACACATAATATACATAAATCGAATACAGTTTCATGGAACAATGCATAGTACAGTTGATAAGTGTTTTTATTCTCCTATCCCACACCTACAGTAAATGACAGCAGGGAGCAGGAAATGGAATACAAAGGCAGCTCTCCAGTTGAGAGATTCTGTTCCTAGACTACTTGAAGTATGCTCCCAGCCCTTGTAATGTCAAGCCTAATGCATTCTGGTTCCTTTCAGCCTCCTGCAATCTACTGGGAAGAACTTTATTCCAGGTTTATACAATGATGAGAGCTGCCCTTGCTACCTTTTTCTAGTATTTATAGTATACACAGGAACCTTGGGTCATTGTGAATCACTTCAAGGTTACTTTTTTTTCCCCTTTACTTCTAAAGAAATGTGAGCTGCATCATCCAGCACAGACCACATATGAAAGGAGTTCAACAATCTTGCTAAGTGGCTGCTGGACAATATGCTACATCACATGGTAGAGGATTAAAAATAGGAGCATTTCAAAGAATAATAGATGGAACAGCTAGCCCACAAATTAAAGGCTGACTTTACAGAACTCAGGAGGTGTTTTTTTAACCCTTTAAGGTCATGTTCAGTTGCAGACAGCTTGCTGGAATTCAATGATTCATTCATATGACTTCTCCATCTCTTCCGCCAAATAGTCATATATAGAAAATGGAGCAGTGTTATTATTGTTGTTGTTGTTATTTTCTGTGCAACATTTTTGTGAAAAAGAAAAAAAGAAAATGAGACATTTGGGCTACAATCTTTGTTTTAAAAAATACAGTAGAAGGTGCTGCTTTTTTGCCCCCCAGGTATTCTTACAGTGAGGGGGCAGCCGCATCACAGATGCTTCTCAGTTTGTCAGCCACACCAGGTGAGAAACCTGTAGCCTCTACCTTTTTGGAGGCTGTTTTCTTACATGTGGTGTGCTCCCCACCGGTGCTCTGTGGATCAGCTATGGTTCCTCCGCAGACACATCTGGATTCTGCTGTAATGCCAGACTTCCCTTCGGGGACTGTGATTGATGCGTAAATGCAATGACATAAAACAGCCTTTTCAGAAACAAAGTTTATTTAA
>NW_005842573.1:893467-899702 GCF_000455745.1 Alligator sinensis | reverse complement strand
AGCAGGAATAAAGCATAACAAGGAAGGGATTTTCAGCACAGAGAAAGAGACCCAAAGCCAGACTAAGGAAGAGACTCATAGTATGGCACAGCCAAACTATAGCTTACAGAGCCACAGCAACATTTGAAATAGAAAGTCTTGGAGAAGCGATGGATTCTTGCACCTTATTTTGAGGTTCATGTATTCTGGAAGCTGATGTGGTTCTGAGGCTCACATGCAATTTTCTCCTTCTATCCCATGGACCATATGATGTTCCTATTCTTTGAAGCTAACCTCCTCCTTTTTAGGAGACCACCACCACTTTCCAGGGCTAATTCTTTTTCAATGTATTTAATAACCCCAGAAGAGGGGCACCAGGAACAGGAGTTGTTGTCATGGGATATAAAGCATTTTTAACAAAGTATAAAGCAACATTTTAACAAAAAGATGCTCTCAGAGATTCTGCTATGCAGAAGGTACATCTCCATGAGACACTTTACTGTGCATTACACTAATCTGATGCTTAGTAAAGCATCACCTTCTACATGTGCACTGGATTTACTGTGCATTAAATTAGTCTAATGTATCATTTGCTAATACCAACACATACAGGTAATAGATAAACAGTGCACTAGGTAATATGCAGTAGTGCATGTGTAGGTGTTGACTAGGAGCAATTTTGCTCCCGGTCAGCCCAGGCTGCAGGAGACCACTGCTGTGTGACTACACTCCAATGCATTGGGGAGCTGTGCATACACATTGGGACCCATCACAATGTGTACAGTGCCAGGAAAGCTGTGCCAGCTGCAGGAGCAGCTGTCTTTCAGCCCTTTGCACACTGGGACAGATTCAAATCTTTCCGAATCTCTCCAAATTGATTTGGAGGGTTTGGATTTGATTGGGAGAGATTAAAGGGTCTCCTGATTTGATTTGAATTTGGAGATTCAGCCACTGAATTGGGCTGAATCAACTCAGGGACCGAAGCTTTGCACAGCTCTAGTGGGTACTTTGTATCTCCCTTGATGAAAGAACAAGCTGTGGTGAGCTGCACTGTAGAGGAACACAGCAGAATACACTAGCAAGATGCAGTTGTGCTGAGTAGAGAGCTTAAGGTCTTTGTACATTTTGGGGAACTGCCAGCCCTTGTGTGGCATGAGTCAATCATGCTAGCCACCTTGTAATAATTTTTTATTGAACATATGGACGCAATTAGCCTGAGTCATACAGCTTCTGCCTAAGCTGAGAGTCATCACAGATAGTGAAATAATAAAAGTACCCTCACAATCCATCCCTGTTAAAGGGAAACATACATTTCTTCTTAATGTGAGCCTGTCTCTGATAGCAAGCATTTCTAGGGCCCAGCTAATGATAAATGCAGCTCACTATATTGATCCACTTTGGGCTGACTGTAGGTACAGGCAGACAACCCATCTTTTATGTTCTTACTTTTAGTTCCTTTTCACACACACACAGTTTCTAAGGCAGAACCAAAATGCACAAGCCCACTTTTTTTCCATCAGTTTTAGCTATATGACTGGGCAATAGTACAACCTATGTGTTACTTTATTTGGCTGGTCTGTTCACCAGGAAAAGGCACACTGGATGTACATTTTAATGGTTCAACTCATTCACTGTTGCTGAGTTTGCAGGTTCTGTCTCTCTACTCCCATTATATGTACATTTGGACCCTCACAGATAATAACACAAGCTGGAGCAAGGAGAAGTAAAGCTTTATTCTGTACTTCTTTGATTGATCTGGCTCAGGGTCCTGGCTCCGATTTTTAGGTTGTGATTCACCTAGTATTCCCTGCTGCAAGGAAGTGGAGAAGCAGCTACTAGGAGGCCTGGTTTTGCCTCTGTCATTCACTAACGCAGGTAGCTGTGTGTGAAGAAGTGAGTAAGCTCCTCCAAATGAGGAAAAGAAAAGGAAACATAACTTGCTTCTCCTAGAACAGAGGGTTAGTAGGGAAGAAATTGTGTCTCTGATTGCAGTTCATTCTCTAGTTTGCTCTAGGTGTACAAAGTGCCCTTTTCTCAAGGCAGATTATAAAATTACTATCTAGCCTTTAATATCCAAGTTCATTGATGTCTGATTTGGTACAAGAGCTGTTTGTTTGCTAGATACAACTTTACATGAGCACCCTAGCCCCTTTTATATCATGTTTCAGGTGCTCTCTTGTGGCAGGTAGACATAAACTAGCTGAGTCAAGTGCATGGGGATCTATGACAGTTCTTTCATGCTATGAACCAAGATAACATTTGGCAGAAGTAACAGCATATTAAGTGCTATTTAGACTGACCACCTCTACATTTATATTTGCTTACCATTTAGGGCAGGGGTGGGCAATAATTTTAGCTGGAGGACCACTTAATGAGTTTCCGGGACCTTTCAAGTGCCACATCCAGCTCTCCCATCCTCTTCTCTCTCCTCTGCTCTCTCTGTCTCTCTTCTCTTCTTTCTGTCTCTCCCTCCCTCACCTTCTTTCCAGAACCTGGCCAAAGCTGGAGTTCACCAGGAACCCCAACACTCAGCTGTGGATAAAGGCAGGAGCTTCTGCAATGCTAGGCAGGAATCACCATCAGCTGTGGGTACAGCTAGCAGGTTCCAGAGGCCCAATGCAGAACCTGCCAGCAGTATCCACAGCTGACGCTGCTGCCAGCCTGGTGTGGCAGAAGCTCCTGCCTGGGACCACAGCTGAGCGTTGGGGCTCCTGGTGAACTACAGCTTCGGCTGGGTTCTGGAGGGAGCGGGAGCGAGGGAGGGAAGGAAGGAGAGAGAGACAGAGAGAGGAGAAGAGACAGAGAGAGATGATTGAACCCATCCAGCAGTGCAGAAGCTCCTGCCTGGGTCCATGGCTGATGCTGCCAGCAGTTTCCAGGTTGGGGCTCCAAGATCGTGGTAGGGCATCACTTGCAGGTTCTGTGTCCAGGTTCCTGAAATGCCAGCAGCATCCACAGCCTGCCTGCTTTAGTGGAAGCCTTGTGTCCGAGTTGATGCTGCTGGGTGGAAGCAGTCCCACCTACCCACCTGGCAACACATGGCAGCCAGAGCTTATGGTTGTCCATGGGCCAGATCCAAGGAGTTGGCAGCTATCCACCTATGGGCTGGATCAAATCTGTTGGTGGGCCATGTTTTGTCCTCCCCTGACTTAGTAGATCCGCTGAGCACCATCCACGCTTGATAAACTCAAATTTTAGGCCACCACAGAAATACTGCCACTCTTTATATCAAACATGATTATTGCATGCATGATTCTAAGACACAAAGTACAGAAGACTATCAACGATTTAATGGAGGATATCCTCACTACATCCAACTCTGGGTTAGCTGGCAAGTTAAAAAGAAATGTAAAGCAAATTGAAAGATGAAATGATGCACAGATGCTGGACTACATTAGAAATGTTTAACAAAAAAGAGAGAGAGAAGTATTTTAGAAGGACCACCAAATGCTAATCAAGGCTGACGTCAATGAACGAACTGAATAAATATGAGAAAATATTGGAAGTTTTGTCATGCATCCAACTGACCAAATACAACAGTCCTTCTCTCTTATTAGTCAACAATGTAGTTCAAGCTACAAGAGTCAGTCAAGCAGTAGATGAGGCTAACACTGAGCCTATATAGATACTGAAGGGAACTGGAGGCACATCAGAATAAACTGGGTTGAATTTTAACATCACCACTTTCATATCCAAAAGATTCTGATTAAAAAGCAACTATCATTGGCCTATTTGATGTCTGCTGAGGAGCACTCAAAAAGACAAAATCAGAAAGAACAAGCAAATGTCCTAACCGCAAGGATAATGACTATTGTGTGGTAGGCCTCTCTTTGGATTTGTCATCATATGAAAAATTTCAAAAGACCTCTTTTTCATTCTATAAGAAAGAAAAGCATTTGTCAAAACCTTAATTTTTTTGTGTAACAGAATTCTTGTTTTCTAGCCAACCCTCCTAATGAGCAGATATGCAAGTAACCTGCATCTCAGCACTACTTCGTAAAGTGCTTTGCTTGTTTTCACTAAATGTTTTATAAGGTAGTATAGAACTTAGGTTCAGAAATGATGAGCCTTATAAAATGGTAAAGAAAGATTTATGCTGTAAATTGACTTCATAATTTAACTTTATTTCCAGAACCATTGTGCCCTGAATCTTCCATAAGACTAATTGAATGCACTTTCCAAGGAATGGGTGATTTTATATTTTTAGGGGGAATAATGTCTGTCATTAGAAATGTATGGGGTGGGGTGGGGGACGGACACAGATGGGTTAGCTCTGATCCAGCTGCAATCTTGATGTAGTACTTTGTTGAAGTCATATCTAATTAAACTACTTTTGTGACAAGTCTGAAAGAATGTTTCCCATAAGCTGACTTGGAATAAATCAAAGCAATGACTGGCCTTTAGTTCTACAGACATCTACCTAAAATGCCATGTTTTTACATCACATAACTTGATACTTTTATTGACTTAAAAGATGTTGCGGTGGGGAAAACATGCTGTTTTATTGATTTCCAACAGCATTTCTTCATAACTAAAATCACAGGGTGGCTGTGTTTCACTCAATATGATGAGGTTTAAAAATTCATTTGTTTGGCTGGATTGAATACTAATGACTGAAATAATTTTTCTTATTGTGTTAGCTGCTGGCAGCAATATTTGTTGGGAGTGTTTCATGTTCACATGTAAACAATATTAAAACTGCACATGAAATCCAAATTTGTGCCTGCATAGCCAGAGAGCAGCTGAGCTGTCACCAAAATTCTTCCACTAGCAACTTGGAAAGACAGAATAAGATTGAAGACACAGAGTAGTTGAGACTTTGTGGACTGAAAGGTCATACCAATGAAAAGCAGACTAAGAGCCTGGATACAAAACAGGTTTAATCTCATGTAATCCACCTTTATAATGGTATATTATATGATGCACTTGCCTACAGAGGAGCATCTTGCTAAAATCCATTGTAGAGTTACCTCTGGAAAAAAAAACTATCAGTAAGAATGCATCAACCTTAATGACAATAATACAGGTGTTGTGTGTCTGCATTTAACCTGAGATAGCCATTTGCTCCATCCAAACAGGCTCTTACCTACGTTTCTGCCAGCTGCAAGCCACTGATATAACTGGTTGTCCACCTGGGATCCCGATGTAATTTACATCAACATACAAGATTTATATTTATTATAGCAGTGTTAATGTATCAGATGTACAATCCCTGAAATGAAGACATTTCCTGGTACATGAGTAATCACAGGGGGCTTCAGTCTGGGTGAAATTAATTTCCTATGCAAAGAGACTGTACAAGGCTTGTGGGCTTGATATATTCATATTCTTTCTGAAGGATGATTTTTAGCCAAACACAAGTTCTGCCTTATTCACACATAAGTTATTAGAGATACAGCTGTGTGGTATACAGGCTAGGAATAGATGTTGTATTTGCTCCTGGACAAGCTGTGCCTGTGTTTGTCTCTGAACAGAAATATCCTGGGATTGGCATGTGCACACATCACCCTTCTAATCAGGGTTTAGTGAACAGCTGAAGGTACTGCTGCTTTTCTACCATTGATTCAATGAAGCAATCCCAGGATAATCATTCAGGTGCATTTGGCATTGTCCCAGAGCAACCTGCTAGTGCTTCTTATCATGGGGAACTTTTTTATGATTTAGCCTGGGACAATGGACATGGATATCTAAACAACTAATTTTTCCTAGGATAAGATGATTTTTTCTGGGATGAATACAGTGCCTACTTGCAACTGAACTGTGGGTTTCCATAGTTTAGCTTGTTAGACACCTTAGGATTGGGGTTTTGCTTCATTAGAGATGCATAGAATATTAAGTGAGGTATATACATGTATGCCCAGTTCAACTAGGATTGAACATATATGTTCGCATTTATGTAGGAGTATATGCCACTGAATCCCAACCTACTAACCATGCACATATCAAGGCTGCAGGTAACTGTAAAAATGCTACCTCATTCCAGAAGAGGTGCAGCACCACAGGCAGCCATCCTTCTGTATTTCCTGCTCACTGGGCACATCTACATGTGCCCATGTGGCAGGAGTGAGCATAATACTGGCCGTGGGCTGCAGCTGGCCCACCAGGCAATTTCATCTGGCCTGCAGGCATCCACCAATTAATTGTACCCCACCCAGCCCGTGCACTTTGCTCCCACCCTCATGTGCAGGAGGGCCCCAGTCTGGGCAGGGCTGCTGCTGCCACTGCTGCAGCTGCCAGGGGACCTGTTCAGCTTCCC
>NW_005842573.1:890323-893392 GCF_000455745.1 Alligator sinensis | reverse complement strand
AGGAATGCAGAGTGTGGAGCTGGTGGGAGCCCAGGGCCCATACCCAGCAGGGCGATAGGAGCATGAGGCTCAGTTGAGTAGGGTGTGGTGTGAGGTTTTGGGTATGTGAGGACTCTCCCACACATCCCCTGCATGGCACACAGCCCCCACTGCCAGCAGAAGCAGCAGCCAATGGCAGGCCCTTCGGGTGCTCATGGTCCATGCAGGCACAGCCACCCAGTGGCATGTGGCTCTAGCCACTTCCACAAGATGCACATGGCAGCAAAGAGAAGAGCCAGGCCAGCCTGCCTCTATTGTGTGGGGCTTACATGCAGCAACTGGGACTTGCACACTACTGGGGGGGAAGCCCCACATGATGAAGCCTGCTGCCTTCCCTGCTCTCTGCCACCATGTGCAGCTCAAAGGACTCTGTCACAAGTGGTGGGGAGCCCTGCTCCCTGCTTCCTAGTGGAGTCCCATGAGCTGCACATGGCAGCAGGTAGCAAAAAAGGCAATCACCTCCATCGCATGGGGCTTCCCCACAGTGGTACGTGCAGGTCCCAGAACTGGCTGGAGCTATGTGCTGCTGAGCATATGCACCTGTGCAGGCCATGAGCACCCAAGGGCCTGCCTCTGGCTACTGCTGCCTCCAGCAGCAGTGTGACATGGTGTCATGGGGTGGAGAACATGTGGGAGCGTTCCCACCCCGCCACCCTGCATCACAGCCCACAAACCCCACATACCCACATCCTCCCCATGCACCCCCTCAATATATACACACACCTGCAACTACACCCCACCCACCATACAATATACAAGAGTAAGACTATTTTTGAGCTATTATGCAATCACCTCTATGTTCACTATGCAAACACACATAAATCAGGAAAAATATTTTTAAAATGCAATTAAAATACATTATAGTAGATGTTTGACTTTTAGTATATGATTTGGTTTTTTCCTTGTTCCAAGATGGCAACCCCTTCCCAAAAGGAGTACTTCTGGGGGCAAGGGGAGGGATTTCCAGTGGCAAAGGTTAGGGGTTAGAGGGATACATGGGTATCTAGTGCCTCTTGAGTCAGGGGAGGCACATCCAGTCAGTGACCGGTCCTGGGGCAGCCAATCACTATGTCTGGATGATTTTTAAATGTTAAAGGCACTTAAATACAGTATGCTAAATAATATTTTCTTGAACTTATAATATAAGGGAACTATTAGGGGAAAAAAACAAACTGCTTCCTTTCATTGGTTTCCTTTTTATCTTTAGTGTGTCATGGAGATGCTATATTTCCAATTTCAAGCAGAGCAAAGTCAGTCCCTAAATGTCCTTGGTGCTTTCCCAAGAGGTAGTGAAAGACTTTTTTAGGGTTTGAGTATAACCTGCATTTCAATTTCAAATGTAGCCGTCTGTATGTGACTGATGTTTGCTGATATAAGTAAATATGACGTTCCCTAACCCAATGCTTACTAGAGTACAAAGAAACATGTTAGAACACTCTACAAGTCTCAGCTCTTATGAAATATTCATGGGATACTTATAGGGTTTTTTTCTTTATTTTTTTTTCACCCAACATAAAAGTGCTTTCATTTGCTCGTTGTAGCTAGTATTTTCGGAGCTGAGAAAGAGGCATTTACTTAAAACTAACTTTGTTACCAAAGCAGTTAATGCTGCTTATTGCAATGATACACTGAAGAAAATCATCTGCAGAGTGCTAATTGTTAACCCTTGATATTTAATAATGTCATATTTTTCACGCACAAATCCAGTCCTGCATGATTAAGGCACAGTAGATTAGATACCAGATGTCTAATAGAATCATATCTTATTACTAATTAATAGTAGACAAGATTAGAGTCATTAAAAAGACCCAGAGCCATCTTTTCATGCTCCCATAACTGTAAGATGTGTGTGTCAGGCCCTTGCCATCCGGAAACTATGTTGGCAGATAATTCAGATAATATGTTGCTTTACAGGGTGAAAGAATAGTCAATACTCATTCTTTTTTCCCCAAAATATTACCTTTTATAATGGAAAAGTTAAGTATAATTAATATGTTCTGCTATTTTACTGTGTAAGATAGGGAACTAATGGGATAATGCAAAAAGTGGATTTGCAATGAATCTGAGCTCGCCAACTTTTCCCTGGAGATGATGCAAACATTTAATTCATTTAATTTCACCTAAATTTATACTGTCTCCTCTTCTGAGTTTTGGGTTCAAATGAGTTACAAATTCACAAGCTAGCATTAGAAATTATAATGGGATATGGAAAACTGCCAAGATTTACCTATCTGCATCATACAAGGAGTTATTAGTTTACAGAACTCTTGAATTTGGGGGCCAAACAATACTGTGATTTTGATAAGTAAGTTAGTGCTATAAATCAGATTTAACCACCACCATGTCTAGTTTTTAGTACAGGGATTTATAGCTGTGGTGCTAAACTGGTGCAAACCAGGTTAATTTTCTGTTGCTGAGTGTTCATGCCCTTTTTAATCAGAATTATGTTGTTGATATGCTTTATCCAATCAGATGCAAAGCCATAAATGCACCAAGGTTTGCAGGAAAGTTTACTGATATTAATAAACCTTTAGATGACCTGCTTCAGAGACTTGAAAGGTAGATTCTGACTGCAATATCTGCCCTGAACAAAGAGCAGCAGCAAAGGTTTAACTAACAGTTTCAGGACCCTGGGCAGAGATACTGTTGAGCATCAGAGAGCAGGAGGCAGGGGTATGAAGCACCAGAGAGCAGGAACATGGGATGCTGCTGGCACCCTCATCTAAATCAGCATCCAGGGCTGGTGTCCCACATGCCCTGTCCTAGTTACACTACTGAGGAACACATTGTTGTACTACTCCTGGAGCAGTGCATCTCTGCTAAAAGGGGAGAAAGTACTCTGTTGTGTCTACCCCAAACTGCATACACTCACACACTAAAGGGGCACATCTACATGAGAAATTTACTACAGAGCTGCCTAATTAGCTCTGCAGTAAAGTCTCTATGTCTACACATGCAGTTCTATTAGGTTGCAGTAAACTAATAAATGCTGCCATAGACTAGTACTTGTAAATACAAGTTGTGCAGGAA
>NW_005842573.1:883251-890292 GCF_000455745.1 Alligator sinensis | reverse complement strand
CACATGTAGATGATGATGAGGGCTGGTTGGGACACGAGGGTGCTACAGTGTGGGGGCTGCCTGCTGCCTAGCCCTACACTGAAGCACCCTTGTGCCCCAGCCAGGCTCTCTGCAGCACGCTGAACTGGGTTGGAGCAGCCCCAGGCTGGCAGACTGAACCCCTGATCTCCCTGACAGCCAGGGCTGCTCAGACCCAGCTCAATGTGCTGCAGTCCTAGACACATGTGTAAATGCAGTGCCTGGAAGCAATAAACTCTGGTGCAATATGTGCTGGAATGCATTGCTTCCCATTAATTGTACATGTAGACGTACCCGGGGTATAGCAGTTCTTTGTGACCTGCTCCACGCCTCCCACACTGCTGCCCACAGTGCCAGTAGCCAACACAGGGGAAAAAAGGGGAACCTTACTCCCCATTTATTCCCTTGCTATCTGAGCAACAATTTATCCCTGAATTTGTCATAAAAGAATAAAGCCAGGCAAGTTTAATGGTTTCAGGGCTTTTCCTGAGATTGTATAACTCAGGTCTTCTATTACCTTTGCTTTCCTGAAAGGTAAAATCACTTCCAAATTAAAAAAAAAATATTGAACATACCAGCAATATTTAGAACAGTAGTTCTCAACCTTTTCAGATGCAAAGCACCCGTCATTAGACTCAAGGCAGTCCTCCATAACTTCTTGTAAACTGAGCATCCCTCCATTTAAGAAATGAATGTATTTACTATAGTGCTTACCTCCTTGCAGAGAAGCCAAGCAGTGGTCAGCCAGGAATAAGCCTAAGCCTGCTCTTATCTCCTCATACCTGCTTATCTCCTCACACCATCCTTCAAAAGATCTTGTGGCACCCCAGGATGCCCCAGCATCCTGACTGAGAATCACAGATTTAGAGGAAAAGAGAAAAACAAATAACCAAAAAAATGTGGAAAGGAGACTTTCTACCTGTTACCATAATTTTGTTTAATAAAGTTTCATTTTTGGCTGGACTTATTTCATGGTTGCATGTACATTGCTATGATATGCTGTGGCTTGGGTGGTATTCCAGTATTAAGTATAAAATATCCTAAGTGCCTCAGCAGGAGGCCGTTCTGTGTAACAAACAACTTATTTTTTTAATTTACTTACTTAATTTTTAATTTACTTACTCAGTTGGTCTAATACAAGATATCACATCTAAGCAAAGAACCTTGCCTGCCAAAGAACTTATTTATGTTTCTAACGTAAGGGTGTCCAACCTGCAGCATGCATGTCACAAGTGGCTTAGGTAGCCTGTGTGTGCAGCACATGGCAGATTGGGGGAAATGGTACGGGGAAGGAGCAGGGCACACAGAGGCAAATAGGGCAGGGAACAAGCAGCAGAGTAACCAGTTGGTCAGGGAATGGGTATCAGAATGGCACTCAAGGACAAGGAGCCTACCTTGTGGACCTACCAAAAAGCTTGGTCCCCACTTTGCTGCAGATTAGCCCTGATTTAGGGGTATGTAGAAGCATACACAGTTGTTCCCACACTGTGGGTCGCAACCCCAAATGGGTTTGCAACATCAGCAGATGGAGTCATGGGGGTGGGGGACTGTGAGTTGGGTGTGAGGAGCCATGCTGAGGAAACGGGGCCATAAATTGGGTCATGCTGAGGAAAAGTTTGGGAAGCACTGATGTAGTGCCTTGAGAGAGGAATTGGCTCCTCTGGACCCACTGCCATCTTAGATGACTTGCACAGACAGCATCAGACTTAATCTTGCCAAAATAAAAACAACAACACAGACAACAAGAAAGGTTTAATTTTTTTTCAACTATTCCCATTTCCCTTCCATGCATCTTGTCAAAATATGTCTTCAGGCACTATTAAAATGACAAATACATGAATGGTCTTATCCACTGTATAACATTTTCAATTAAAAAGAAATGATTGTTGCCATACACTGGTATCAGGATGCTAGGATGATTTCCTATTTTAAAAAGATAACACTATCTAAACAACACTTCAGTAATTTTTTCAATAGTTATCACTTATCTTTCTGTGAGACGCAACATGTGGCAATAGGTATCTTCTATTGACTGCTGTACGCTGGTCTTTTAATAAGTGGGCTGGGATATTGCAGCTTGCTTTTCAGTCTTAAACAGCTATTACAACCCCAAACATATCTTAACTAACCCCCAGTTTTGCAGAAAATACAGATTCAGCATAGGACTTAGCATACCATCACATTTTGCCTAATAGTAAATCCTACTGTAAATGCTTTTCTGAGTAGATGTTTTAAAGAGTTAAATAAATGTATCTTGGTTACGATAAAAACAAAGGGGGTACATGATTATAATATGCAAATATTTATATTTTAAATTCATTTGGAGTTTTACCATTGGCTTAAATGCAGAACTTCAATATCACGTTTGTTTGATTATACATCTACACATTATGCATGTGCAGACATTGGTTTTCATGTACAAAAGATCCCCAAAGATTTTTCCCAGGCATATCTTAGCCATATGCATTTGAAAAATTGACCTATTCAGACATTTATATTCATAATACTGTTTCTCGCATTGTTTCAAAGTTTTTAAAGTACTTAAGTTTTACACCATTAAAATGTTTCTTAAACTATTTTAAACCACTCAATATTCACTCTTTAGGCTGTGGTGCTCAGTTGCATTTGGTCAGCTAAATCATATGTCACTGCATTCTCTAATTGTATGAATACACAAATAGTTACTGCATATTTGAGTATACAAATGTTAAATTTGTTTTTCACTACATGTGACATTAGAACTTGCCTTCCGGTCATGCATGTCAGTAAAAGTAGATAACCTAAATATTTACAGAACACTCAAAAAAGACACTGATATTGTCTAGGCCAGTGGTTCTCAACCTTTTTTGTATTGGGACACATGTAAACATCGACAGGCAGTCCTGACCCACAGCCTTCTGACCCTGCATCAGTGTCCCTCACTCTTGACCCACAGCAGCCTGGCCCTACCAGTGCCCCTCACTCCCAAGCCACAGACCACTAGCCCTGCTGGTGCCCTCATAGATTTCATAGACATTAGGGCTAAAAGGGACCTCGTGAGCTCATTGGGTCCAGCCCCCTGACCAAGGGGCAGGAAGTCAGCCGGGGTCAGATCACCCCAGCAAGATAAGCATACAACTGTTTCTTAAAGGTATCCAGAGCAGGTCCTTGTACCACTTCCAGGGGAGTCTATTCTAGACTCTGGAGACTCAGACAATAAAGAAGTTTTTCATTATGTCCAGTCTAAAACAGTTTTCCAAAAATTTGTGACCATAGACCTTGTCTTCCCTTGGGATGCCCTGGTGAACAAATGTTCTCCCAGTTCCTGATGCACAGCAGTTATATACTTACTAGCCAAATGCCCATCAAGAATGACAGGGGGAGAAGGGGGCTGGGATGGAGTGCTGCCACCTAATTCCCCATGGTGCTGCTGTTTTGCCTCTCGCAGGGAGCAGGGTAGGGGACCCAAGGCCAGTGCTGCTGGCTCCAGCTCCCCCACCCTCTGCCCAGACCTCAGTGTGGCTTCAGAATCATGGTGGCCCTCCCTCATGCTTGGAGCATTCTGATTGGCTGGGTTTTTTGGAGGGGTGGGAGCAGCAGGCTCAGGGCGACCCAGCGGCGGTGGGGGAATGGGAGGAACAGGCTCAGAGCTGACGCAAGGGAGTGAGAGCTTGCTCCTCCCCTCCCCCAAGAGCTGCTGTGTTGGGCTCAGCTGGGCCAGGCTGGGCCCACTGCCCCCGCCTCCCACTGCTACGGCTGGATGGCTTTTCCCACACCTTGGGCTCAGTCCCCCCTCCTGCGTTGGGCCCAGACCCAGCCCTCCCCTGGCCCCACCGTCACTGCCAATGCCACAGTGCACCCACTCCTCCCCCCTGCCATGCCAGGACCATTCGGGGATTTCATAGATTTCATAGACATTAGGGCTGGAAGGGACCTTGGAAGATCATCGAGTCCAGCCCACTGCCCAAGGGGCAGGAAGTCAGCAGGGATCGTAGGATCCCAGGAAGATAAACATCCAGATGTCTTCTGAAGGCATTCAGAGTAGATGCTTGACCCCCCTCCGGTGGCAGTCTATTCCAAACCTTAGGGGCTCGGACAGTAAAGAAGTTCTTCCTTATGTCCAGCCTGAAATGGTCATGGAGGAGTTTGTGACTGTTCAACCTTGTCATCCCTCAGGGCGCTCTGGTGGATAGACATTCCCCAAGATCCTGGTAAGCAACACGTGATAAACTTATAGGTGGCCACTAGATCACCCCTGAGCCTGTGCTTTTCCAGGCTGACGAGTCCCATTGCTCTCAGCCTCTCTTCATAAGGTCTACTTTCCTGACCTCTGATCATGCGCATGGCTCTCCACTGTACCCTCTCAACCTTCTCCACATTCTTTTTGAATTGAGGAGCCCATAACTGGATGCAGTACTCCAGCTGCAGCCTCACCAAGGCTGACCCCTTAGCCCAGGAAGTCTGCTGCTTCCTGGGAGCCACTATCTGAGACATTGTGGAGAAGATCCCCGGGCTCCTCCAGCCCACTGACCAGTACCCTATGCTGGTTATCCATGTGGACACCAATGACACGGCTTGGAGCAATCCCAGCTGGGTCATGAAGCACTACAGGGATTTGGGAGCGGGGCTTAAGGGTTTGGAGGCACAGGTGGTGTTCTCTTCGATCCTCCCAGTCTTGGGCTATGGGCTGAGGAGGGAGAGGAGGATCCAGTTAATGAACCAAAGACTGTGGCGCTGGTGTAATGTGGCACTGGAGTCATCATGAAGGCTTTGGCTTCCATGAACACAGTCCGCTCTTGGTGAGAGAGGCAGTGAGCTGCTGGGAAGGGATGGCCTCCACCTCTCTCTGCTGGAGACGGAGAGAGGCTGAGTACAACGGGAGAATGACATCCTGGGATTTACTTGAGAAGCATCTACAGATGCAAGCAAATGTTTTGCTTACTTTACTAGCAGCAATATCACATTGAAGGCTCATGTTCATCTTGTGGTCAATCATGACCTCCAAGTTCCTTTTGTCCGTAGTGCTAACCAGCGTAGCACTGCCGAGCCTATAAGGATGCTGCAGGTTTTTCCTCCCAAGGTGGAGAACCTTGCATTTTTCAGTGTTAAACACTATCAGGTTCTCATCCACCCATTTCCTGAGCCTGTCAAGGTCAGCCTGGATCACCCTCCTGTCCACAGGCTCCGTCTGCGTGGAGCCCAGAACCATGGGCTCTGTCTGGGTGGAGGCCTCTGAGGCACCAGTGGGGGAGGCTGCAGACCCTAAGGGGACCCTCAGCTTGTGGCACGTGCCCATCTGTGTCATGCCGCTGGTGGGATGGCTATGTCCGGGACTGGCTTCCCTAGGGCCATCCCACTCACCCTCCTGTGCTAACTCCACACTAACTAACACACCAGGCAGACAAGCTTGCCTGTTTGCCCAGCCTGTTCACGTTGCTCCCTGGGGAGCTGGGCAAAGTAGGGGCTAGGGCGAGGCAAGACCCTCCTCGGCTCCAAATTAGCCACCTCCTCACAGCTGGGCTGGGGCTAGTCCTCCCACCACAGGGCCCCACTCACCTCTGGCTGCTACTGGGGGTCGGTGGGGTAATCTGCAGCAGTTGGAGGTTGCTGGGGAGCTTTGGAGTGCAGAGGCACAGCGGGCTTTCACCCACGCATCTCGTGCCACTCCCAGTTTTTTTTTCTGTTGGTGGGCCCTTTTAAACTACATGCATGCGTAGTGGGCCCGCTGCTGAGTCCGAATTACTCCTGGGCAAGGGGGAGCCCTGCCCAGGATTTGAGGGGACCCTGCCTCACTCACTCACTGGAGAGGGACTGGTAAGTACCCCCTCTCCTCTCCTCAGGATGAGAGGAGCAGGCTCGGGGCTGATGCAGGGAAGGGAGGGGAGGAGTGGACCCAGGCCTGAGTGGGGGAGGAGGCCCGCTCCTACCCTCCCACAGCCACTGCTGCAGCTGTGTCAGGCCAGGCCTGCTGTCCCCATTCCCAAGCTGCAGTGGGCCGGCTTTTCTCCCACTTGGGCCCACTACCCCTGCACTGCGTTGGGCCCAAGTCCACTCCCCTCTCCTGTGTTGGGCCTGGTCCCACTCCTCTCTCCCCCAACATTGGGCGCAAGCCCGCTCCGCCCCCACATTGCCTGCAGGGAGCGGGTGGGGAGCTGGCCTCAGCCCCCCTTCTGTCTGCTTTGTTGCCACCACCTCCAGGGAGTGGGGGGTGGTGAGGGGAGCACAGCTGGTCTCACCCCCTGCTCTGTCCCCTGTGTCCCACCATCATGGTGTCAGGCTTCCTTCTGTCAGAATGCTTCTTCATGCTCTGATTGGCTATTTGTCAGCCAATTAGAGCACAACAAATGGGCTGTTTGTCAGCAAAAGGGCACAGCAGCCCCCTTGGCTCTCCAGGGAACTAGCAGACCTCCTGTGGCAAAAAAGAAAGGCCTACAAAGGATGGAGGATGGGATCCACCTCCAAGGAGGAATATTCTGCACTGGTCCAGACCTGCAGGGAGTGAACTAGGAAAGCCAAGGCTGGGACTGAACTCCAACTAGCTACAAGTATCAAGGACAATAAAAAGTCCTTTTTTAGATATGTGGGGAGCCAGAGGAAAAGCAAGGGCAACATTGGACCCCTGCTAAACCAGATGGGACAACTGACAACCGATGCCCAGGAAAAAGCCAACCTATTAAATGGGTACTTTGCGTCAGTCTTTCATCAGTCCCACGGGATGCCCCTGTCTACTACAGGACAGGGGGGCCTGGGTGAGGGAGGCCTGGGTGAGGGAGATTCCCTGCCCTCCATCAATGCTGATTTCATGAAGGAACTCCTTGAGAGGCTGGACACCTTCAAGTCAGCTAGCCCTGACAATCTACACCCCAGGGTACTCAAGGAGCTGGCTAGCAACATAGCCTAGCCCCTGGTACAGATCTTCGAGAACTTCTGGTGCTCTGATGAAGTGACTGAAGATTGGAAGAAAGCCAATGTGGTGCCTATCTTCAAGAAAGGGAGGAAAATAGATACGGCAAACTACAGGCCCATCAGCCTGACCTCTATCCC
>NW_005842573.1:871379-882777 GCF_000455745.1 Alligator sinensis | reverse complement strand
GGGAGGAAAAACCTGCAGCATCCTTATAGGCTTGGCAGTGCTACGCTGGTTAGCACTACAGGTGAAAGGGACTTGGGGATCATGATTGACCACAACATGAATATGAGTCTTCAGTGTGATGCTGTGGCCAGTAAAGCAAGCAAAACACTGGCATGCATCCATAGATGCTTCTCAAGCAAATCCCAGGACTTCATTCTCCTGTTGTACTTGGCCTTGGTGAGGCCACAGCTGGAGTACTGCATCCAGTTTTGGGCTCCTCAATTCAAAAAGGATGTGGAGAAGCTTGAGAGAGTCCAGAGAAGAGCCATGTGCATGATCAGAAGTCAGGAAAACAGACCTTATGATGACAGGCTGGGAGCTATGGGCCTCTTTAGCCTGGAAAAGCGCAGGCTCAGGGGTGATTTGTTGGCCACCTATAAGTTTATCAGGGGTGTTCACCAGAATCTAGGGGGGATGATTGTTCACCAGAGCACCCCAGGGGATTACAAGGTCAAACAGTTATAAACTCCAGCAAGACCGTTTCAGGCTGGACATAAGGAAGAGTTTCTTCACTGTCCGAGCCCCGAAGGTCTGGAATAGCCTGCCACCGGAGCTGGTTCATGCACCTACATTGAACACCTTCAAGAGAAATTTGGATTCTTATCTTGCTGGGATCTTATGACCCCAGCTGACTTCCTGCCCCTTGGGCAGAGGGCTGGACTCGATGATCTTCTGAGGTCCCTTCCAGCCCTAATGTTTATGAAATCTAGGAAATCTATTAAATAAAGCATTACTGACAGACAGACAGAAGGACTTAGGCTTTTATAATATTAGATAGGCTGCCATCAAGTCCCCCCGAGCCTTCACTTCTCTAGGCTGTAGAGTCCTATGCCTCTCAGCCTCTCCTCATAAGGCCTGTTCTCTTGACCTCTAATCATGTGCATGGCTCTCCTCTGAACATAGGCAATCATAGGAGGAGAATGGGGGGGGGGGGCATATTCCCCTCCTGAAATTGGCCCTCACCAGCCAGGGAGTGGGGAGCGCCAGCTGGTGCTCCCCTGAAATTGGTCTTTGCCAGCCAGGGAGTGGAGAGTACTGGCCGGTGCCCCTACTGAGAAGCACTGGTGGCACTTCCAGTTTGCAACTGGCAATTCCAGGGTCGGCAATCAACTGCTGGTGCTCCTCCAGAACCAGAAGGTACCAGTCACGCATACCTCTGGACTCCCTTACTCCCAACCCACAGTCTCTTGCGCCCCCCAGGGCATGCTGGTATCCCTCACTCCCAACCCAAAGCCCCCTACCCCCCCACCCTTGCCTCAGGGGACCTCCAGATGCCCCTGTCCCACTCAGGCCAGAGCATGGTGGCTGTGGGAGCTCTGGCTCACGCAGGCAGCAGCAGAATGAGTCCAACCCAGCATGGGATGGAGGGAGGAGGAGGGGAGACCTGTGGTACCCACCCTACCCTGGGCTGGGGCTACCATGCTGCACCAGGCAGCCTGGTCACAGTCCCACCCACCCCCACCAAGCAGCATCTCCCAGCTGCCCACTTCTGTGAATATGAACACTGGCCCTGATGCTGCCAGCCCAGTCACACAGCTCCATGCTATCCCCAAAGGACCTCTCTACCCCCTTCCCCCATTGGAGGGGTGGGCACATTTCCCCTGCCCCTCTTCCCTGACACATGCTCAGCACCTCGCCACCTTCTCCCAATGTGGGCTGGTACCCGCCCCCACACACACACATGGACAGTCCTGAAGCCCTGGACTTCCAACCCCCATTCCCCATACACTTACCTGCATCCAGCTGCTCCCACAACCCTGCCTGTGGTTGTAGTGGTTGTAGTGGGCACTACTATGCAGAGCCACCCACCTCAGGCTCCAGACCCAAAAATCTCACTTCAGGAGTCTCCCATGGGGTGCCTACAGTCAGTTGTCCCATTTCCTAGAGAACACCCGTAAGCCTGGGGTAAAGCTGCCACCACCCAGGCACCGGTCTCTGTTAGGGCTCTATGCACCCCGGGTCACACAGACCCTGAGAACCTTGGGGTTGGTTTGCTCACAGGTAATATTTCTGGGTGCCTCTTTCAGCCTGATGCATCCCAAGATAACCTCAAGCAGGACTGAGGGAAAATAAACAGACAAGCTCTTCTGACCAAGCTCAAAGCAAAAAGGCCTGCCTCTCTCCCCACCACAGTACCACAGCAAGGAACACTGTAACTTGATACCTTTGATACCTTAATTTTTTTTGGGGGGGGGGGGGGTAGAACAAGGAAGTCAGAATATACTTTGAGCAAACATAAGCAATCAGAGTGTTATACAGTCTTGGACATAACAATCCTTTTAAAACGCATCTGGCCTAGACATAAATACAAATTCCTGGCTAGTTTCCAAGTCTTTACTTAGAGAAAATCATCCAGGCAGCAGCCTGGAGTAATGTTGCTTGTTGCTATCCAAATGCTCGCCACGAGGAAGAGAGGGTTCCCCACTCCCCTCAGGAATTTATCTGGCCAGATCACCTGGTTGACTAGTCTGAACCAAAAAAGAAAATAAGAGGCAGAGGGAAGGTGGGGGGTTCCACCTGGAATGACCCAAGTGATGGGCAGAGAGAGAGGGATTTCTTCACAGGTTGCATGCCAGCCACATGCATGTGTGCATGTGCAGACACAAGTGGCATCCTCTGCCTCCAATCGTCTCAAGCTGCCCCTTGCAAGCTGGAATGCTGCCAGCCTGCAAGGGGAAATCCATGCTTTCCCATGTTTTTCTGGGACTTGCTCACAACCCTTTCAAATATTCTTGTGACCCACTTTTGGGTTGCAACCTGCAGATTGAGAAACACTTATCTAGGCCTGTGGCACTCAACCTTTTAGTCCCACAGGTCAGATGAGTGGGATGGAGCTGGTCCATGGGTCAGAAGGAGCCCCACACACCAGGATCAGGCTTTGGGATCCAGCACCACCTCTTCCTACTTCCACGTGCTGGGATTGGTCCCTGAGGGCCTAGTACTGCCTCCTTCCCACTCCAGGTCTCTGGGATTGAGTCCTGGGTGCCTAGAGGTACTCTCCCCCAGCCCCGCCTCATGCCAGGATTGGACCCTGAGACTAGTGCCTCCCCTAGCTGGTCCTGTACACTGGGTTCAGACAGCCGATCCAGCACACAGTGCCTGAGACTCCCCATTGGTCCAGAAATGGGGGGGGGGGGAGTGCTAGTGCAAAAATCCATCAAAATCAGGTCCAAACTTGACTTTTCCTAGCTACCTGGATGCCTTGCCATATATCAGATGTATTGTTTAATTATAGTTGAGTATTTATACATTATATATTTCTTTCAACAGCTCCAAAGCACACAGAACCATTATGAATCGAGTTCCCACCAATCTAGTCATAATGTCATCTTGCAAATATGAAAGCTTCCAAAAAAAAATCCCAAACAACTACCTAAACAACATTAAACTTTTCTCAGATGACTTGGTTTGCTTCCTTTGATATTTAAGGTTATCAAGAGACACATGCCTCTCTTGAAAATCTGATAAGGCAAATGCCCCGCTGTGTTGAAGACATTTGCTATGAGTGAAAGTGATGTTTAAGGATTTATACAATGAAAAGGTATAGGTTATTAGACATTTTTACAGAGTTTATTGAAGAGAGACGTTCCAACAAAAATGAAAAGAGCCCAGTTGTGTAAAATAAATTAAGAGAACTTGATTGTGGAAAACAGATTATTCAATCCGACTTCACCATTGACTTGGTAAGAAAGGACTATAGACATGAGGCAAGAAAAATGTTTTGCTCTTGACATTTTGAAAGAATCCTTTGGTAGGCTTTCTATCTATAGCTCCTGACTACTTTTTATGACACTGTTTCTTATTCAGGTTATTTTTGCATGGAATGAACACGTGTGCTCATCTCTCAGTAGCCAAATACCATATGCTTTTGTAGTGGCTTTGAAATCCTTTCCCTTCTCATGTTGATCAAGTAGTATCAAAAAAGAAAAATAAGACTTTTGTTAACACCATATGCATTTCCAAGAAAATGTGATTATTTATTGATTTTATGTGGTTTTTTTCTTATAAGCTTAATGATGACAAATAGGGTGACAGCATGACAAGCTTCAAGCCTGATACTGTCACCCTCCTTAAAATTCAGTAGAAGCTTATGCTTGTGAGTAGTTTTACTGGGAAATCATGGGACTACTAGCATGAGTAAGGTGCTCCTGAATGTTATTAAGGGTCTCTATAGAGCCCATAAGAATTGTTTTTCTCCACACACCACTGAAATGCAGACATTTGGGATGCAGCCATATTTCAGAATAAGAAATAATTTTTTGTCAGAATCTGGGCAAATGTCTCCTGTTGGCCACTCACTAAGCAGCTGTCAAAATATCTAGCCACTGAATCCCTGGGTATCTCTTCAGTCACTGGCTTTGTCTTGGGTTTGAAGGAGGCAGACCCTGCATATACACTGATTTCTATGACCTAGAACCCATAAACCCATTTGCTCTCCACATGATCTAGGCACTACTCCTCAGTCTTCCTTTCCTAAAATCAACAAGCCCTCTTGTTTAAAATTAAACTCCTTAAGAGGCACATGATAGACGTGAGCAAAAATAGGCTTTGCACACGGATTTAAACACTCTATTGCTTTAGTTAACAGACAAAGAACAGGAAAATAAAAACAAGTATCTTCATATATGCAATGTCCTTTACTTTATGTCACCATTCCCTTTGAAGGCCCTGGATCTCCCACCTTTTTTCAGGAAAGCAGAATTTCACCCTGTCTAATTGGTCTCTCAGCACAAATAGTGACAACCTCAACTTGAGCCACTGAAAATAGCCGAGGAAAGCAAATACTTCAAGTTTTTAGCTTTTTACAGTCCTCTACCCTCAATCAGGCTACAGAAGGTTATCACAGAGCCCTGCCATGTGACTTCATTAGCAACAAAACGCTCCCCCTTATAATTCAGCTCTTCTTGGGCAGGCATTAACTTATTGTCCAGGATGTTTGTATTTAAAAATAATATCAACTTCATTTAATGATCCAAGAGTAAGCACAGCAGAATCTGGCTATTAACAAGGTCAAAACTGCAAAGGGAGGCATGCTTTTGGGGTATGCTGGGGAGCCCATATGATTTCTGTAGAGTTTCTTTCATGTTAAAAATGTATCTTCCATATGTAGGCTGTTTTCAAATTAGTCAGAGAGTTAACCACCAAATTCCTGCTTTGTAAACCTTAACTTCAGCTAGTGAGAAGTTTGAAATAAGAAGTTGCAATAGAAAGCAGTAAATATACTTTGAATTCAGCGTTAAACCTGGACAGTTTTATACTATTGTTTCCATTTTGCTTCCTGTCTTGCTCCCAAGTCTTTAAAAGCAAAAAGTTGAGACTGTAGTTTCAGGCAAATTCTGAGTCATTCATACTGATTTCTACTGAAAGAAGAAAGAGGCCACTATTGATGTTTCTACTGTAAAGATTCCCTGTTTATAGTGCAAAGCGTAGCTATGTGTATCCAAATTTTCTCTTAAGAACTCATGCACCATGATTTGGATAGTATTCACACATTCATTTGTCTGTCTTGTGGCACCCTGAGGTCTTCCTAATGGAACAAAATATGCCCAAAAGCCTGGGCCGCTTCATTCAACAAAACACAGGTTATCAAGGTGAAAGTCTTCTTTAACAACAACCAAACATTTATTCAGTATCCAATTACTCATCTCAGGACTTGCTATATGCATCAGAATAGCAAGGAAATATGCTGTTCTGGATGTTACTTCTTTCAGATTCTATTAAAACTGTAATAGCCTACTTCCATTATACCTTTCCCTGTATATTTCAATCAAAATGTCACTTAGCTGCTGCTCCTAAAGTGCACTTAATATTTTCATTAAAATCAATAAAGCCAAGAAATGACAAGGGTGCAGGTGGATGCAGGCAATTAAACTTCTCCTATATGTATTGTTAACTAGCAGTTGGAAAAAAGAAGCTCCATTCAACACCTGTCCCTTTCCTTTTGAATGGCAGCTAACAGAAATCCACTTAGCCAGCTTTTGTCTGCTTATTTGCCTGACAGATAATGTGAAGAAGTAGGCAGTTACAGGGCCAGTAATTCAGAATTAATTTTCCCTTCACAAGAGTGATGTGGACAACTGAGTGCAGTAATGGTACCTGATCAGAATTCAGGGGGTAAACAAGACAATTTGAGATGATGGGATGGAAATGAAGGCTCTTTAAAGGTTTGCTCCTCTTGTGGCTCTCAATGGCATTCTCACTAGCACTTTTTATCTGCCTCAAATGAAAGTCAGAAGAGTTAATCATTAAAGCATTAGCCTGGTGTATTTCTGTGTGTGTTGGGATTGAAAAAAGGAAGCAAATAAAAGATGACACTGGATGTTGTACCCCTCCCTAATATTAAAAATACAAGGGACCAGTGAAAGACAGCTGTTAAGCCATGCACTGATTGTTTTTCAAGTCTCCTCATCTGAGATACTGCTTCCATCCAGAAAACTATCATAGTTTATTTAATGATCATGGACCTCTTTTTATATACTATTACCACATATTCAAATCCAATAGGAGTAGATGTCACTGCTGAGCTGTGCTTAAGGGGACAGATTTAGCTCTTGGATAAGTATTTAATGTTCCATTGACTTTAGAAGGATATATAAATATAGATATATATATAGATATATATAGATATATATCTGTATATATATATATAGATAGATAGATATATAAATATATGTTATTCAGCCTATCAATATGTATATGTAAACTTCACAGATTCAAAACCACTGTTCTACTTTCAGGACTCCAGTAGTGGCTAAGAAAGAAGCTCTTATTGCATTCCCACTACTAGAAAGAAATGGCCATAGTCTGGCTTGATACCAGAAACTAGGATAGAGGGCTAAAATGTTTATAACTAATCAAGCATATTTCTAAGCTTTTGTTTGTTCATAAAGATATGTACACCCCCCCATAAATATATATCTATGGGGGGGGTGTACACATATATATATACACATATACAGATCCAAGGGATGCAGTTGCACCCTACTTTGATTCTGCTGAAAACGTTAACTCGGGCTTGGAAATAACTTTCAGTGAAGCACTGGATGCTGAAGAAGCTTAGATTGTATATTATTAATCTGAAACAGAGATGACCATTTAATTCCAATGACTGCAGGACTAATGAAGCAATGTATTTTGATTATTCCTGCCAAGTTTGCTATGGTGTTTATGCATAATACATGATATAACAATTAAAACACATTCTAATAAATGTATATTTAGCTTTGCTCTGGTTTTAAACTGAAAAATGTAGCTCGAGGCCACTAGTTTATTAGTAAAGCTTCTAGTTAATTTTTAACTTGATAAAAATATGCATTGTGTTATATGTGATGATGGTGCATGTGTGTGTGTGTTTGTAAATAAATACACACACACACCCCTCTTCACAGAAAGAGATCGGGATGGAAAAGCTTCTATAACTTCTGTTTCTCAGCGAGCTACTAAGGGTCCATTGGAAAAGAAGCCTGTAAGGCTTACTGTCCAAAGAGCGCTGGGGAGAAACATGAATTTTTTATATGGCCCATGGAAACCAACAGTTTACAGACAGCTTTCCTCGTGCATCTCCATGTTCTGTAGCCACTCATGTGACTGCTGCTAGATCAAGTTGAAAGCCCCATCCTTCCCTTTCTTCCTTGTGTATCCTAGGAACAACAGTAGGGAGAAAAGTTTTTGTTTCCTGGCAAGTCTGTCCCTGTTCTTTGGCTCTTTATAATTCTACTTTTTAACTGAATGAATGATCATGTGATTTTACAGAAGTTTTCCCTCCTCTCAACCCATGCCTCCCTATAGATGGGGTACTCGCATTTGATTTCTCAACTTTTAAACTAGGCGTCTGTCCTACACAGGCTTATGTACCTGTTTAATACAAAACATAACCAGTTCACTCACAGACCTGCTCAAGTGCATGATTTTGTACATGTGTAAATGTCTCTGCAGGACAAGAGCCTAAGCTGTAAGTTCTTTGGTGCACAAATAAATTATCTTTCTCCTGGTTAGGGAGAAGTCCTCTTCAACTTGAGATCTGCTAGAACAATGATTCTCAACCACACTGCTGTGGCACTTGTTGTGCCATGAGATCATTTTAAGGGTGCTGTTGAGTCCCATGTTATATTAGGTGTGTAAGCACCTCCACATGATTCACAAGATAAGCCCAGAGATTTCAAATAGGAATCCATAGTGTTAAAAACATTCTGACCTGCTATGGTCTTTCTAAGTTCCTTGCAACAGAAGAATTGCTCTCTTATTTTTCTGTAGTCAAAAAAGGAGCAAAAGCTAAGAGCTGGCATTTTCTGAGGGGTGCTGAGAGTTTAGCAAGAGGTGCCTTGAATCTAAAAAGATTGACAACCTTTTCTGTGCCAGAATAATAATAATGTTATTGTGATCAACATTGATGGATTAACCTCCATCCTTTCTCACATCCTCCTTGGAAAGAATCAGGTTTAAAATAAATGTATCAATGATGAAATACATCACTGATAATATTTTAAGCATTGCACCTATATCAGAATGTAACAGCCTATACCACCTATATCAGCATGTATATTTTTAAAGATATGTTCCATCCTAGAAATGTTTCTCATTCCAAGTTGAGATGGGAGTTACTTTAGATTTGTAGTGATAAAATGAGATCAGAATCTGGTCCACTGTGTGTGTGAGGGTCATGTGATGTGAGGTTGCTATGGTAATGACTTATTCCTTTTGAATAGAAAGGTAACTACTGCAGATAAATCCTACATCTTCTGACAGCAAATTAAATCTGCTCCTGTCATGTTCTATGCTGACTTGTTGAACTTAAAAGGAGAAATGCTTATTCTGCAAAATAGACCTAATTTATTATATCTGATCCTAGTGTTGTATCTGGCGTTGCTCATCTTGTGGCCATTTACAGTATTGCTGTTTTATGTTGACTTGGAAAAGAAGCCTGTAAGAATGGACATATATTCTTACTCTGAACACCATTGCTAAAGAAAATTTGGACTTCATCAGCCTCAACCATTTAGCAGCAATTAAGTTTCAAGGTGCTGCTAAGGAATAAGTCAGCAAATGGTATGTTTATAGTCCTAGCCAGAAGGCTGTCTCCTCAGAAGTGGTTAAGTGGAGATAATTGATGAGCACTAAGGTGAAATCTGACATCAGCCCTTAATTGTACCTTGAGAGGCAAGAAAAATGGAAAATGAAACGTAATCCAAATGAACATTTGATCAAGCAACAATCACAACAAAAATGTACTTTTTTCACCTAAGTGATTAAAATATGAGAGGTTGATATTTCTAATTAGATTTATGCCCCTAGTTGGAAGCTATGTCTTATATTTGGATAAGCAGGATGTTCTCAGCTTTTTAGCACTGATAGACATGACTGGGATTTACTTACAATGTAAACAGCCGGTCTAAATAAACTGTCCCTCGATCATGATGTTATCAGTAGAGCCCCTAATTGACTGACAGTTTCTGCTCAACAGTGCCTATGCCAAAACATCTAGTACAGGAATTTAAAGAAGTGCTATCAGTGCAACAAAATCATATGTTACATCTGCTACCATGTGCAACATAGCTATTGGTAGTCCCTGTTTTCTCCCAACACCATTCCCATTCAACTTTATGCTCTGGGCTGATTGGATAGTGGGAAGTACAAGTCTAGTAACTGCACCCCAAACCTGCAAGCAGTTCTGCATAGGTAGGTTACACCTGGAATAGTCCACCTATTGGAAGAACTCAGCATTTAATGATAAGTTAAGTTGCAAATGGAAAAAATAGGAGAAAGTAGCAGCTGTGGCACACAATACACTGTACAGTTCCCCTCCCACCTTAGCCTGTTACAACAAAGCATGCTGAAAATCTGTATTTCTTTTCTGTTTCTTTACTATTTTTTTCAATTTATTTCAGGGTGAATCATGAAACTAGGCCAGTCATTTCATTTTTGATTCACTTTCTGGTTCTCAAAAATTAGTAAAACATGATTGTTTGGCTTTCACTGAAATTTAAAATTGAAATTATAAAAGAAATGTAAATAGTTTATTTGATTCTTCTATGCCATTTTTTCCCCCAAATTATTTTTCATGGCAGAAACTACAACAGGTGACTTTTCCTTATAACTTAGTCTCTTTAAATAATTGTACGTGTAGATTTAAAATTTATTTCTTGGTAGTGTAAAGAATTTGTTTCAGCACTGATCAGCACATGGAAACAAGTTGCTGCCTATCTGACTTACACAATTTTCAGTTCTGTAGAAGACACTGTACAATGCAGATAATGAATATAATGAGAATTAATTTGCAGTGGTGTGACAAATCATATTAGACAAAATGAACTTTCTGGATTGCTACTGATACAGAGGTGCTAAATATAGAGGTAGTGGAAATGTGATAACTATTTTTATTTCAGAAAGACAGCTTATATGCATGCCAACATAGATCAGGACATATAAATAAGTGGCAGACACCTTAAATCTGAATCTCTTGCAAACCTTTTGGCCTAACAATTACACATTGTGCTTCCAATGAGTACCAGCTGAAAGATCACCGCCTCTGTCACTCCATCCTTGGGCCTAGTCTTACAAATACACGAATGCAAAATTTTCCCTAAATGTGTTCTTCTATTACCTATATTCATAAGCATTTGCAGGATCAGGGTTAAAGCTTTAAAAAGCACAGGAGACTCATTACATTGTTAACAGTATAGGAGTAAAGTGGGAGCAACCCTGTTATTCAGGTTGCTGAACACTTTCCATTACAAAAGATACTTGCAACTCAGCACCTGGGTCCAACAACACATTCCTTCTCTAGTAAAAAGAGAAGTGATGCTGATGTTGAGCTAAAGGGTGGCTGTTAGATTTTTTTTTAAAAGATGCAAGAAAACGAATGTTATTTGGGTTGCAAAGTCAAGCAGTTGAAAATGCCACATATACATTAGGGCTGTGCAAAACAGCAGCGTTCCGTTTCAACCAGCGTTGTGACACTTTGACAGAACATCATTCTGTTTTGAATTTTGTTTCAAGTCAAAACAGCTGATCTGTTCCATTCCGTCGAAACAGTTTTGCCATTTCGACCCCGTTTCAACATTTCGCCTATAGGATATAATGGGGAAGGTCAAAACAGCGTATAACTTTGTCATTTCTGTCCTGATTTGGATGAAACTTATAGTGATAGTAGCCCCTTCTGAGGGCATGAAGACTACCAAGTTTCAAGGAGATAGGTGCAGGGGTTTAGGGGAAACTGCACCTCAAGCTGTGGACAAGCAGAAATCGTAACATGGGTGACATTGTGTGCGTTAAGGCACAGCAGGGTGAAAGCTGCAGGCCTGCTAGTCCCTGTTGAAGCCACAAAGCCTGCCAGCTGTCAAGGAGATAGGTGCAAGGGCTA
>NW_005842573.1:861052-871207 GCF_000455745.1 Alligator sinensis | reverse complement strand
AGGGCCAACAATACCCTGGCATGCATCAATTGATGTATCTCCAGCAAAACCATTGCAAAGAAATGATTCTCCTGCTCTACTCAGCATTGGTGAGACCACAGCTGGAGTACTGCATCCTGTTCTGGGCTCTGCACCTGAACAAGGATGTGGTGAAGCTTGAGAAAGTCCAGAGAAGGGTTACCCATATGATCAGAGACTTGCTCGGCAAGCCATATGAGGAAAGGCTGAGGGACCTGGGACTCTTCAGCCTGAAAAAGAGACGGCTGAGAGGGGAGTTGGTAGCAGCTTGCCACTACATCAGAAATGTACATCTAGGGCTCGGTGAACAACTTTTCACCAGGGCACCCTTGGGGAAAACTAGTAGTAATGGTCACAACCTCCTGGAAGATCGTTTCAGGCTCATTTCAGGCTCAACATTAGGAAAAACTACTTCACAACTAGGGTGTCGAGACTGTGGAATAAGCTCCCTCCAGAGACGGTGCGATCACCTTCCCTGGAAATCTTCAAGAGAAGACTAGGCAGTCACCTTGCTAGGGCCACCTGACCCCCAGTTGTCTTTCCTGCTTGGTGCAAGGGGCTTGGTGCAGGTGCAGATTCCCTGAACTCCCTGCACCTATCTCCTTGAAACTTAGCAGGCATTGTGGCCTTAGCAGGGGCTAGCATTCCCACAAGTGTCATCCAAATCAGGCCAGAAATGACAAAGTTATAGGCTGTTTCAACCTTTCCAATTATAGCCTATGGGTGAAACATTGAAATGGCATCAAAATGGCGAAACTTTTCAACCTGCCTCATTTTGTTTCAAGGCTGTTTTGGCCATATCTGTTCTGTTTTAATTTTGCTATTCCAGCCTTGAAACGAGTCGAAACAGCGTCGAACCAAACTGGCAGCGAAATTTCGCGCAGCCCTAATATACATACAATTTTCTATAGTATGGTTAGGTACAGACATTCAAAAAGCTTGAGACAGTCTAAGTTATGCAGTTTTCTGCATAAGCAGTCTAGTTTAGATGGGTAATGTGTGTCTAAAGCTAGGCTTACAGTTGCAAAAATCAATGCCCTAGTTTCCAACAAATGCTGAGCATTCTTTAGTTCCCACAGGAAGTTAGATATTTTGAGTAGTTGGGTACTTAGAAAACCAGTTCATCAATTTAGTCTGGATAAAGAGATGCTCTTCCCACAAGATACACATGGACAAATCCAGGATTGCAACAATGTGGGCACAACCACACCCCCTGTGGTGTATGCACAGTGAAAGGAGCTTACACTGTATGAGCCACACAGCTGAAGTAGTTGTAGCAACACCCCTTTGCCATGATCCTGGTTGCCAGCGAGCTCACCAGCTGGTCAGTATGGGGTCTGGAAGAAGAATAACAGCAGGTACAGAGCTGTGTGAAAGCGGGGGCTTTGTCTAAATCCGTGGAGACCAGTGGATAAGCTCAGAGCTCACAGCATATGTAGAACACCAGCAGCAGCTGAATTGACATGCCAGTGAATTCAAAAAGGTCACTGCATGTGGAGTACAGCCCAAAGGTGGTGCAACCACACTACCACCCCAGCACCTGGCCACTCCAGTTTATGCACAACTTTGGCTTGTGACGTAATGAGTCAGTCACAACCTTAAATATTTTTTGCTACAAATAGCCTGAAAATTAGGTTAGGAAAAAACTTGGCAAGCCAATCCAGGAGAAAAGTTACAACATGAGCCATGTATTTGACCTTTTCTTTACCAATCAAATCACATCCAAGAAAGCAAACATTTTCAAAGAAAAGTTGAGGAAAAATGTAAAAGAAAAAAAAGGAACAACAAACATTTCTCATCTCTTTTGTGAAAATATAAAGGGGAAAAATGTATGCTTATGTATACTAAAAACATTGTCTATTGGCTGAAAGGGTCACATGACAAAACCAAAAGAAAGAAAGCTAAGTAGAAAGTAGGCACAAAGCATATTTTAAAAGGTATTGGAAAATATATATAGACTGCAGTTTCTGGTTTATAGGTAAAACTATTGCTCTGTTTGGTTAAAATAGTGTTCTCCGGTGGGCAATAATAGTACTTAATGGTCCCTTTTTCAACCCAGAGGCAATTATTTCTTTTCTATCTTAAACCTCAGTAATACTCTGCGTGTGTGTGTGTGTGTGTGTGTGTGCGTGTGTGTGTGTGTGTGTGTGTGTGAGAGAGAGAGAGAGACAGAGACAGAGACAGAGAGAGAGACGTATAGATCAGAATTGCAGTACTATGACAAATTCATGGTGTAAATATAGTAGATATAAATAACTTAAATAAATATATAATATCATACTCTTCCTTCCAAACATAAGAAGCCAGAGTATTAAAAGCTCTCATTTAATGCCCCAAACAGAAGGAAAATGCAAAACTATTCTATGACAGTTGTTTACTCAGGCTTTTTTCCTCTTCAATACCCTGCTGAAATATTTCTCTACACTATATTAGCAACAACAACACTACAAAATGATTTTGTCATCCAAAAGCACCTGGAAAAGTTGACAGCAGATCTTTTTAAAAGCTTTCTTTAATGTTTTAAAATGTTCTAGCATTTGTCTTTAGCTTTTTTTACAACACTTACACTCCTGCTCCTCTACTTGTTTTCATTTTAATGGACCGGACACGGCTAACCATGTGGCTACCATTCCGGACAAGACTGGGTCACTGTGGCAGAGAAGAAGAGCCTGCCACATCGAGGAACTTACCGCAGACACCAGGACTATGAGCCGACTGGCCTCTGTCAGCAGAAGAGGGGAAGGAGAGAGAGCATTCACCCCCGGCATGGGCATGCCTTCTAAGTGCATGCCAGTGCCAATTTGTGGAGCAGAACACAGGTGTCGGTTTAAAACCGCCACAAGAAAGCATCAAAGCAGAACAGGAAGTGAGCTCCCCGCCTCAGCTGGAATGGTGCGAGAAGGTGGATCGCCCCAGCTGGGGCGATCCATGGAGCCCTATTTTAGAGAGGCTGAACACCAAAACAGACTCAGAGGAGTCAATACACTTACTGGAGCAGCGTCCATGAGAGGCAGACACTGGTAACCAGAGGTGGATCAGCAACAAACCTAAAAGACAAAAGGAGAGTAATGAAACAGTGAATGAGAAGGCTCAGACTGAGTTTAGGCGGGTCCAAGCCCAACATTCCCTGCATAGGGAAAAGATACTTGGGACTGAGTAGAAATAGAGATATTTATTATGAACATTGTCACTTCTAGCCTGCACCACTATTATCATGGCAGAGACTCTGGTAACCAAGCGAGGCAAGACAAATATACATTGGACTTGACATTGTACCATCAGAGCGGCCTTTGGCCGTGTAGGGGAGGCAGAGCCCCAGGCCCAAGCTATACCATGTGTAGGTGCAAAGGCGGTGAAGGGAGAGGTCAACATCATCCTCCCCAGGATTACTTTACATCCAAGATGTGGCAGACAAGAAGCCTTGGCAACTTTAATAATCTACACTGCCAGCCAAACTGTCAGCCCATAAAGTAGTGGACACTGTGGGCCAGGTAGAAAAATATAAGCAGTAGGCCAAAGACCAGCACAGAAAATTACAAATTGGTGTATTGGCCAGGAACAAGAAGAGTGACATCACCCTGGAGGCTGACATAGAGATAGAGGTTAATATGGTGTCCCAGGTTGACCTGTTGGGTCAGACATTGCAGGCTGTGATGAAAGCCTTGGAGGTCCAGCAACAGCAGGCTCTACAACAACATGAGTGGTTTAGACAAAATTGGTCTTCCTTCAAGATGCATAAAATGACTAGGGAAGATGATACAAAAGCTTATACTGAGTCTTTTGAAAGAACTGCAATACAAACCAGGCTAGAAAGGGGTCTGTGCGCTGGTCGATTAGACTCCTTATTGATAGGAAAGTCCCAAGCTACTTAGAGGGCACTCCTGAGAGATGAGGCATACAATTATGACAAACTTAAAACAGCCATACTATATCAATTGGAAATGACTCCCAAGCATTACAGGCAACTGTTCAGGACTAGGAAAGAAAAAGAATTTAAGAAGCCCAGGGTCTTAATACAGCTATTAAAATACTTTCATAATAAGTGGGTGCCACCCACTAGTGTAAATAGAGAGATGCTGGCTGATCAAATATTATTAGAACAGTTCATAAGAGACCTAGAAGGAGAGATGCAATTATGGGTTAGAAAACATTTACCAAGGTCTGCTGAGGAAGCTCTGAGGATTGTTGAGGCGTTTGCAGCCTCCAGGGTTGAGCCGAGTAAGGAACGGGTCTATAAGAGTGAGCAAGGTAATTACTATCAGGAGGATGAGAGGTGCCGAGGGTCACTGAAAACTTAGGGAAGGGCGTAATGTGCTACAGGTTTGGCCAACCTGATCATGTGGCTTGAGAATGTATGCAAGGGACTCATGACCGGTGAAAACAGGCCAGCAACATGCAGATAGGAAGGGATAAAAGAGGGAATGGTGAGATAGTAGAATAGATAAGCTGCAGTTTTGGTTGCGGGGATGAGGTCCTGGTATGGGACCATCCAGTGATCATGGCCTGGATGGTGGGCAAGGCAGTCCAGGCTACCCTGGACACTGAGTATTCCCAGACATTAGTAAGGGCTGGTCTGATTCCCGAGGGTGACATAGGTGGCATAGAGTGGTGTAGGCCAGTACAGATGTGCTGCATCCATGGCGGGGCAGAACAGTGCCAGAGGGGCTACATGGATATGAAAGTAGCTAATAAAACAGGGAAAATGAGAGCTGAGTTCACCCCGGAGCTGAACAAGAAGATGATAATAGGGAGAGATTGGCCACCCCATACAATGTTGTGGCAAAGTGGGGCTCCCCGCTTAGCCACAGTGCCAGGTTCCCCACTTGCCTCTGGGCACACCCCCCACCTGATTCTCCTGCCATGCCTGTTAATTAATTAATCATTGTTAAGTAAGCGGGAGGCTGCCCATTCTTATGCCCCAATGCAAGGCTCCAAACCTCCCCTACACCGCAGCCCATGCCTCGCAGATGGCATCCAGATGTTACAGTGCTCCTGGCTGACCGCTGGAGCAAGCTTAGGCCATGCCATAAGGCCTCAGTCACCCGCACATTCACACTGCTCGCCTCTCACTCGGGCCTTACACACTCCACCCTCTCTCACAGGGTCTCTTTCATCCATCACCAACTTATGCTGCCTTGCTCCCTCTTGGAGCAGACTCCTTAGGCCATAGGCTTAGCTAGTCCATCTCTTGGGTGGCAGACGTACCGTCTTTTGGGCCTCTCCCATGACCCTCACCAGGGTAGTGGCCAGCCAATTACCCGACCGGGTATAAGCATACTTGGACCCCTTCCAAGACAACACTATGTATATACATGTACTGGGCCCTCAGCCCTCTGGTTCTTCTCCCCCCTTCACTGGGGCGCCCCACCCCCTCACTCAGAGCTCCACACCGCCCCCTTCACTTGGGGCTCCACACTGCTTCCCCCTTCACTCAGAGCTACTCATCGCTGCCCCCTTCACTCAAGGCTCTTCACCTCTGCCCCCCTCACTTGGGGCTATTCACCGTCCCCTTGCTTGGGGCTACTCATCTCTGCCACCTTCACTCGGGGCTCCACACCGCCCCCCTCACTTGGGGCTCCACACCACCCCCTTCACTTGGGGCTACTCATCTCTGCCCCCTCACTTGGGGCCATAGCGCTTCCTTCCCTGGTGGGCTTAGATGGCCACAGCCATGCCTGGCCCCCACTCTCACTCTTTGGGGTCTTTTGGGGTCTTGTACCCTACAAGGCTTAGGTGGCCATAGCTGTGCCTGGCCCCAACTCTCTCTCCTCAGGGTCTTTCACCCCACAGGGCTCAGGTGGCCATAGCCATGCCTGGCCCCAACTGCCTCCTGTGTCACACAAACACACCTGAAGGTGAGGGCTAGAGTTAAGGTGCCCCCACCCGCCTTTCACCAGGGTGATAACTAGCCTGGCATTTCCTGGGGGCTCCCACGCCACTGAAAGCCCCACCAGGCTACCTTGAGAATATGCGTGATCTTCAGGAGACTAAATGCTTTGGCACATTTTGATGCATTCCTGATGCTACACATTGAGTAACTATTACAACATATAGGCCAAGCAAAGTACATTTCTACCATACACCTATCAAAGGGATATGATCTTGATGTCAGGAAGAGATCATCCTAAAACTGCTTTTGGTACACCCTGGGGGTTATTTGAATTCACTAGAATGCCATTTGGCCCACACAGCACCATGGCCTTATTTCAATGATTGATAGATCATATTCTAGCACCCCACACCAGGTATGCACCCGCATACACTGATGATATCATAATTTACTCACAGTCATGGGCTCAACATGTGCAACACTTAGAGGTGGTACTTAGGGAGTTGTGTAATATTGGCATGACAGAAATCCCCAAAAAATGCACGTTAGGTATGCATGAAACCAACTCTCTCATGTTGGACAAGGAGTCATTCACCCACTGGCAGGTAAAGTAGAGACAATAGAGAAGTACAAGCCACTGCAAACAAACAAAAATAGATGAGATCTTTTCTCGGATTAGCAAATTATTATCAAAGATTTATTACACATTTTGCAGAAATGGCAGCACCACTCACAGGTGCAATAAGGCATAGGGTCCGAGGTGTAATAGGTTGAATGCCAAAAATAGAAGAGGCTTTTAACAACATCAAGAGGGCCTTGTGCAACGATGTTCTTGTGGTCACTCCTGATTTTTCCAAACCTTTTATCCTGCAGATGGATGCTTCTGACATGGCTATGGGGGCAGTATTATCCCAAGAAAAGGAGGGGGCTGAAAGACCAGTGGCATATGCAAGTAAGAAACTGAATGCAGCAGAGAGCAGGTATGCAACCACTGAAACAGAATGCCTTGCAATCAAATGGGCAGTAACATATTTTTGGTATTAGTTAATTGAGAGGGAATTTACCCTGATAACAGACCATGCACTGCTGCAATGGTTGCACAAGTCGAAGCATGACAATGAACATATAGTACGCAACGTCCTGTCCTTATAGCTTTTCAAATTCTCTGTTAGTTACAGGCCAGAGGTATCCAACAAAGTCACTGACTTTTTATCCTGATGTGATAGAACTATGGCACCAAGGACAGATTTGAAGGATGAACAAAACAGAGAAACCGGCAAGTCACAATGTAATGATGCAAATCCCGCAACACCATGAGGCAACTTAACTGGGGGGATATGTGGCAGAGAAGAAGAGCCTGCCATGTTGAGGGACTTACCGCAGATACCAGGATTATTTGCTGACCAGCCGTCGGCAGCAGAAGAGGGGATGGAGAGAGAGCATTCACCCCCAGTGTGGGCATGCTTGTAAGTGTATGCCGGCTCTGATTCGTGGGATGGTACACAGGCGCTGGTTTAAAACCGCCACAGGACAGCGTCAAAGCCAAACCAGAAGTGAGTTCCCTGCCTCAGACGAAACAGCGCAAGAAAGCAGATTGTCCTGGCAGGGGCAATTGGTGGAGGCCTAGTTTAGAGAGGCTGACCAAAACAGACTCAGAGGAGTCAGTATACTTACCGGAGCAGCATCCATAAGTGGCAGACACTGGTGACCAGAGTTGGATCTCCGACAAACCTGAAAGACAAAGACAAAAGGAGAGTAACAAAACCATGAGTAAAAGGGCTCGGACTGTGTTTAGGTGGGTTCAAGCCCAATGTTTACTGTACAGGGAAAAGATACATGGGACTGAGTAGAAATAGATATATTTATTGTAGACATTGTCACTTCTAGCCCGCACCACTATTATCGTGGCAGAGACTCTGGTAACCAAGTGAGGCAAGGCAAATATACATAGGACTCGACATTACACCATCAAGGTGGCCTTAGGCAGAGTGTAGGGGAGGTGGAGCCCCAGGCCTAAGATACATCATAAAGGCACTGAAGGGAGAGAGGTCAACATCATCCTCCCCAAGATTACTTTATATCCCAGATGTGGCAGGAGAGCACCCTTGGTGGCTTTAATAATCTACACTACCAGCCAAACTGTTAGCCTGTAAAGTAGCAGACAGTGCAGGCTGGGTAGAAAAATCAAAGCAGTGGGCCAAAAACTGGCACTGAAAATTATAGTCATCTATCTTCAAGAGTCCAGCCTACTTGACTTTTGTTTCTCTCTAGCTTTGAGGCCTTTTGTTTATGTGTTATCTGTTAGTTTTTACAGATCACACATGCAAGCTTAGGAGACTGTATTTTTACTACCTGAAAAACTTACAAACTAGATAGGTCACATATCTATAGGCTAATGTGTCCATGGGATCATGCAATGATAGCTATTCAGCAACAGAGGAATTTTTATCACTGTTTCTATGCAATATCTTCATGTTCATCATCTGTATCCATGAGCAATGTTAATACATTTTGTCTATTAGCAAACACTGGCGATATGAAGACAAAAGGCAGATAACACAAAGGGACTGGTGATAGATAATTCCATCCTTAAACAAGATGGCAGCTTGGCCATAACCAAAGATGTTGCTGGTTATTTGTAAACATAGTTTGGTAAAGGTCTTAAGAATCTACCCAGTTATTCATGAAAAAAACCAATCCCTGAGACATCCCAGCCCACTCTCTTATACTGGCTACCAGTAAAACCAAAACTTCACCCAAAACTGAATTTTACCATCTCTTTACTCTGTAACAGGATTGATGAGTTCAGCTCATAGGTGCAATATTTGACATTACTAAATGAGACATCAAAGAAAGTCATGGGGGTTGTTTAAAACATACATTGTTAATCTAGTCTGTGTTTCATTAGTGAAGAATGCCAAATGAATTAGAAGAGAGCTGAGGAGCTGACCCCTTAATGAAGACTCTAAAGCATGACTGCAGGAGTCTAGGTTTGGCAGGGGAATTTAAGCTGCTCTAGGAAGTGGAATACGGGGCCATCCTCCCATCACACTGCCATATAGATCCTTCCCTAGCCATTTTCCTCTTAGTCTAGGGATTTCTCCCTGTTACTTTCATCCCAAGAAGGTAGAAGTAAAACTTGAAGGGCCATAGAATATCTAAGATCCAGCCACCAAATAGTAATAAAACAAGCAGATAAAGGATAAGCTATAGCTATCCTTCACCATGAAGGTTACATAAAAGAAGCCAACTGACAAAGTCTCTGATGCTACCTACTTGTGGCAGAGCCAGAGAGAGGGGCAGGGAGAAAACCCTGCTCACCACCTTGCCCCAACTGCCCAGGGCCCTGAGACTTAATGGGAACTCCGTCCCAGCACATAAACTGCAGATCCAGGACAGCACCTCTTCTCATTCTCAGTGGTGTGGAGACGAACAGCAGACCTGGGAGTCAGCAGCAAGAGAGACTGCTCGCTCAAACCAGAAGTGCAGGAAGGGATGGAGTGGTGATCCTTCTAATGCCTTTTGGGTGAGGCAAACCAAGGCTGATGTAGAACCCTTCTCCCTTTTAGCTGAAGGGAGCTTCCCCAGCTGTGCAGCAACAATGGCTGCTGATTGGCTCCCAGGAACAGGTGGCAACTTCAAAAGCTTCCCAGAAACCAGATCCAGGGGTGAGCTGAGGAAGAAGCACATCCAGCAGCAAATGGGTAAGGAGCAGCCTGTCTGCTCACCTTTTCCTGTACTAATAGTGAATGGACTGTTAGGCATCCCTGGAGTAAAGGGTGGCACTTACAGCAATGACACTGAGGCAATGACACTGAGCTGTGACTAAGTATATGGCCTTAGGGGCCAAGCATCTGGAGGTATGAAGTGGGAGTGTAGAGGCAGAGAAGCTCCCAAACTTGGCCCCTAAGACCGTATACTACATATTAGAATCACTATATTGGATCAAACCTAGACAGAGAGATGTTAATTGTAGGCCTGTGCGATGCAGCTAGTATTTGTTTTGGATTTGGATTTGACTGATTCGGGGCGCAGTGATTCAATTCTGTGATTGGAATCACTGTCCCAAATTGATTCAGCTGAATCTGAATCAGAGATTCAGCTGCTGCCAAATCTCCAAATCTCTGAATCAGCCAGGCCCATCCCCCTCAAAGCCCGGCAATGGCTGCCCCACCTGTCCCAGCTCCCAGCATTTTGGGGAAAAAAGCCCCAGATGCTGGGTGGGGGGACAATCCCTGCTGCTCCCAACTGCCCCACACTGTGTGGGGGACTCTGCACAAGCCCCCAACCCCCCCTCACTCCCCCAG
>NW_005842573.1:845426-860929 GCF_000455745.1 Alligator sinensis | reverse complement strand
TGCCCCCTCCCCCAGCCCCGAGTACTTACCAGCTCAGAGTCCAAGCACCAGGGACTGCCCAAATCATCAAAGCTGTCCAAATCTTTTCCGAAGATTCAGGCAGCTTTGAATCAATTCAGACCTTTAAATTAGTCCCCTGATTTGATTCAGATTCAGAGGTTTGGGCACCAAATTAGGCCGAATCTCCTCCGAATCAAATCACCACCCAAAGCTTTGCACAGCCCTAGTTGACTGTACCTCAGAAGAGACTGTTGTTAGCCATTTTCTCCTATTGATAATTCCATTTAAGTTATGGCATGCAAGGCAGGCTAATGATTTTAAATGTTCTCCCTTTGCAGAAGAGGGAAAAATATTCCTTTAACCCGGTGAGGGTTCCTAATAAGGACAAGGACACCAAGCTTGATGAGCCTTGCTCTCAGGGCGATGCTGACCCAGTGACACTATTATAAAAAACTAGAGGAAGATCTAACTCCCCTTTTCACCTCAAAACTCAGAACCACCATCACATCATTTCCATCTGAACAACATGAAAACCTTCAGACCCTGATCCCTCCACTACCCAATTCATGGACTTTTTACTTGCTCCCTAAAATCCACAGACAAGGGAAACTCAGCAGACATATCATTTCCAACCATAGAACCCTAATGGAAGAAATGTTAGGTTTCATCAAATCCATCCTAAAACTGCTCATCACCCAAAGACCTAGTTTCATCCCCAAACACAACAGACTTCCTGCGAAAACTCAAAACACAGACCACTTTTCCAGCAATACCCTCCTAACCACCATGGATGTAACTTGCTTATACACCAACATCTCATACCAGGATAGCATCCAAGCCTGCCTCACGTACCTTCAACAGCAAGATTACAACTCGGAGTACAGACCTCAGGGTATCACTGAACTCATATACTTCATCCTCACACAACAACTTCAATTTAAACAATCAACACTTCCTCCAGGCCACGGGCACAGCTATGGGCACCAAAATGGACCCACAATATGCCAACCTTTTTTATGGCCTCCTGGAAGAGGAATTCCTCAAGAACTGGACCATCAAACCCATCTGAGATACATAGATGACATCATCATTTGGACTGAAACCCTGAAGTCTCTGATTCATTTCCACCAAAAATGCAACAATCATCCCCCTTCCATCAGACTACTGCTTGAATACTCTAACAGCAGTATTTCCTTTTTGGACACCATGATCAATATCCAAAATGGTAAAACACAAACCACCATACACAAGAAACCCACGGACCAACATACATATTTACACAAAACCAGCAATCACCCTAAACACAGCAAGAAAGATGTAATTTACAGCCAAGCTCTCTGATACCACCACATTTGCACTGAGAATACCTGTGATTGCCACCTAAAGAATTTCAAAAAGGGCCTTCACCTAACAAGGACACTTCTCCAGAGAGATAGATCACACTTTTAAAAGAGCCACCTGGATACCATGCGAAGATTTGCTAAGGCACAAAAAGAAAATCCCCACAAATTGCACACCATTAATTACAACATATCACCCTTCCCTGGAACCTACATGGAAAATCTTCAAACAATTGCAACCCATACTAGAAGAAGATCCAATTCTTAAAGTTCTTTCCAGAACCGCACATCCTAGCCTTTAACCAAACACCGAACCTCACCAACCTCATCACCAGAAGCAAACTTCCTATGATCCAAACCACACCAAATGGATCCAGACCATACCAGGAAAAGAAATGCAAAACCTGCTAACACATCTCCACCTGTCCCACAATAACCATACAAACCATATAAGGATAACAAAAAGTCCTTTTTCAAATTAATAGGAAGTAAAAAGAAGGCACCAGGTAACGTGGGGCCCCTACAATCACCTAATTGCCTTGGCAATTAGGTGATTGCAGCAAAGGAAAAAGCTGATCTCTTCAATGAGTTCTTTGCCTCCATATTTCTGAGCAGGGACCAAGACAACTCCCCCACTAGGATTACAGACAGGCTCAGGGGACAAGATGCCATGCCTAGGGTCAGGGATGTTCTAATTAGGGAATTTTGGAGGGGCTGGACGTATTTAAATCAGCAGGTCTGGATGTTTTTCATCCGAGGGTACTGAGGGAATTGGCGGAGGTCATAACAGGGCCCCTGTCATGGCTGTATGAGTGCTCATGGTGCTCTGGCCAGGTCCCAGAGGACTAGAAAAGGGCCAATGTGGTCCCCATTTATAAGAAGGGGAGAAAGGAGGACCCGGGTAACTATATGCCAGTTAGTCTCACCTCGCTCCTTGGGAAGACCTTTGAAAAAATTATCAAGGAGACATCTGTGGGGCCTTAGCATGGGATGTTATGCTGAGGGACAACCAAAATGGGTTCATTGTGGACAGATCCTGCCTGACTAAACTTCTTTCCTTTTATGACCAGGTCAAAAATTCCTTGGATGCTGGCATTGAGGTGGATGTCATCTACCTGGACTTCAAGAAGGCCTTTGATGCTCTTTTCACCCCAGTCTCATAAAAAAACCTAGGTGCAAGTACAAGGTGCTGCATCTAGGGAGAAGGAACCTGCAACACACCTATAGGCTGGGGAACACCCTTCTCAAGAACAGTGGCTGAAAGGTATCTTGGAGTCATTATGATTCCAAGATGGACATGAGCCACCAATGCGAGGAAGTGGTCAGTAAGGCTAACCGCACCTAGTTGTGCATCTACAGATGCATCACAAGCAGGTCCAGGGAGGCGATCCTTCTCTTCTATGTGGTGCTGGTCAGGCCACAGTTGGAGTACTGCACCCAGTTCTGGGTGCCGCACTTCAAGAGGGATGTGGCTAACCTTGAGAGGGTCCAGAGGAGGGCCACTCGCATGGTCAGGGGGCAGCAGGCCAGGCCCTACGAAAATAGACTAAAGGGCCTGAATCTATTCAGCCTCCACAAGAGAAGACTGAGAGGGAATCTGGTGGCCGTCTATAAACTTACCAGAGGGGACCAGCGGAAAATAGGTGTGCCCCGGTCCCCTCGGGCACCACCTGGGATAACAAAAAATAATGGATACAAATTGATTGAGAGTAGGTTCAGGCTTGATATCAGGAGGCATTACTTTATGGTTAGGGCTGCCAGGCTCTGGAATGGGCTCCCAAGGGAGGTGGTGCTCTCCCCTTCCTTGGGAGTCTGCAAGAAGAGGTTGGATAGATATCTGGCTGGGGTATTAGGATCCCAGCACTCGTTCCTGCCCAGGGCAGGGGGTCAGACTTGATGATCTGTTCAGGTCCTTTCCGACCCTAGAAACTATGAAACTACACCTCACAACAGAGCCGTCACCATTCCCAGATCTTACAGCTGCACCTCCAGAAATGTAATATATCTCATTCAGTGCACCAAGTACCCTAATGGAAAATATGTAGGAGAAACCAAACAACAACTGCGTACCAGAATGAATGCACACCTAAAATCTATCAAAGACAGGAATACCCAGTTACCTGCAGGGGCACACTTCTCACAAGATAACCACTCTCTCTCCAATCTCTCAGTTCTAATCCTCAAAGGGAACGTACAAAACGCCTTTCATAGACGAGTCTACAAACTTCACGTCATAAATCTACTCGGTAGAAAAAAATCACGGATTCAGTATAGGCATTGTATTTGTGACACATTACCACCTGTCTGACACATCTGATTCACCAGGAACCTACCAGACCTGGCCTCTTACACTTTTCTTTCCCTGCTTCCTGCCCTCTCCTCCCTTCCTTTTCTGCCCTTTGTCTTCCTAAAGTCCAGCTATTTACTTTTTCACAGGCAGCCTCTTTCCTACCTTGAAAATCTACTACACTGTAGTTTCCCTTACTCACCTTTGGCTTTCCCCCCCACAGCCAACCCCCATTTTCCCCCCCCCCTTCCCTGCTCTACCTTTTGTTTTCCTAATATTCACCTATTTACATTCTGGCTGATATCCTGTCACACTTTTAGCTTCTTTCATTTCTTGGAGTGTCAGAACAGCAGAGACTTCCAATGCCTGAAGAAGGGTGATTGCACCCGAAAGCTTGCAACTGATTTTTTCCAACTATTCAGTTGGTCTAATAAAAGATATCACATCTACCTAAAGAACCTTGCTTGCCACCAAGAGGCATCCACAAATAGGGGTCCCCCCAGCCTTAGGATTTCCTTTCCTTTTGTAACAAGGTATTTAGCAGAAATCACAGATTCATTGGAATCTATCAGGCTGCGCCATGAGCATTTCTGCTATGGCCTTGAATTTGTGCTCTCTGGGCTGTTAACCATGTACCTTATTGCCTGCACCACCCCAACCTTGGGCTGCTCTCTCTGTATTCAGGTACATGCCTCAGCTGTATTTTACCTCAGTCTCTCTCACAAATTATACTAAACTCTTGGGCATCTTTGTGAAGTGGCTGCAACTGCCTTACCTATCCCGGCCTGCCAACTGATTTGGAGCCAGAGTAATACAGGGTGAATCTTAAGAGAGACACCCTGAATGGGACTCAGGAGAAGGGCTTTCTGAACTGCTGGCAATTTGTCTTGCCTGATTTTTCCCTCCCATCACTTGGATGGGAGAGGGGCTATCTGCTGTGGTCACACCCTAATTTGGAGAGTATGTGCACAGTCCTAGGCAGAGTGCAGCTGTCTATCCCCAGGGAACCTGGGCCAGCATACATCTTCCCATAAATAGCCCTTCATGATCCCCTGTGGCAACACAGTTATGACTATGACTTGTTATTGTGTGTCCTAAGGAACTTTCTTTGAAACCCTCAGATGATGGCAAACAGGGAAGAACATGTGGATGGGGCTTTTGAAATCTTACCAGCCTGCACTTTCCTGATGAGACAAATCCAGATGATCAGGAGATTAATGTGGAAGCCTAGTTCAGCCTGGCCTTTTTATTCCCCAGTCATCCAGGATGAGCAAAGAGCAATAGTGACCTCTATCATGTCTTGAAGACAAGACAGTCCCTCACACTCCTCACAAGAGATTGGGACTGCTCCCTTAATGAGCCACTTCTGCAGGCTAAACCAGAAAACATGAATGAAGGCTGCCTCACTGGCACTTCGAGATTTTTCATAATCCAGGTGTCTGGTATCTGCTTGGGAATTTGCCATTTGCCCAAGCTAAGAGGAAACCCAGGGTCAACAACAAGTGAATTCTAAGAAATTGCTTTTTTAAGAGAACAAAATACCAAGCACTTGAAGACTTGGAGCTGGTAATACTACACAAACTACAAATTCTGTTCTATGCCCAAAAACCAGCAGTGGGCAAACTTCCTTGTGTGGCATTTTGAAGAGCCTCTGCATTTTCAATCTTGACCTTCCCCATAGAGTAGTCTTAAGCCAGAATGGTCAGCATCATTCAAAAGACCTACATTCCTTCCACATATTGCTAGGCGAAAATACCAAGATGGATCGAACAACAAAAAATCATTAAACTGCTCGTGATTTCCTCTCAAGGGTAGGATTTATTTGGACTCCTTCCCCTGATTTACTCTCTTTTCACATCTTCTCATTTCAGTGCATTAAGTTCCTCATCATATGGAGTCAAAGAGCTATGTTTTGCCCTGTGTACTGTGACCTGGATATCATAGGGTTAGGTCTTTGTAGTACACAGCATGGCTGATCACTAGCTGCTTGTCTAAGTAACTGGGCACTGCTGTCTATACTCCATAACGGGGTATGCCCTCTTTCCCATTACAGCTGACCTCTTGGGGGAGATTGGATACTTGCCAGAAAGTGATCACCTCTGTCTATGTTCAACAAAGCAATAAGTCCCAGGGAGAAGCCTTCACATGAGCTCCTCATGAAATATATGAAGGGGTTTACTGCACTGAACTCAGCAGTTACTTGCCAATCGTATTCACAATCTCTTTTGCTCTGAGAGAATGCTAAGCATGTGGTTTCTAGTTACAGATTCAAATAAGAATTTTGTGGTTGGTGCTGTTTTCAGCTCATATTAATTTCACCCTCCCTATTGTAATTTCAGTGGAGTTGTTCTGCCAAATGTATCCTATGGGCTTGTAATTTCCAAGATCCAGCTCCTTGCACACCATCACCTTCTAGGTTGTTGCAAAGCAATATTGCTTCTTTCTGATCTTTCCTGCCCTCTTGTTAGTTTACTGTTCTTGAAGGTCTATGATTAGCATTTTGAATATTGTTCAGTTCTAATATTAAGAGGAGGGAATGGTACAAAGGTTGTTTTATTCCAGCAGCCTTTTTCTGTGTCTGTCATGATCTGTCACAGCATCAGTCCTTTCATCAGGTTCCTGGCATTCAGGGACAAGCCTTCATGTGGGAATTTCTTCAGCCTAGTTCTCCTGATCAGAGACATGAACACTGGCCTTCTCTTAGAGTCCCATGTCAATTATAAAGCGCAGGAATAAGCATTTCTCTATCTCTTCTCTGGGACTTATCTGAGTTCCATCCCCTTTTTCCTAGGCTGCCTGTCAAACTTCCTTTTTTTTCTCTCTCTCTTTCTCTCTTTGTGCCTCAACTTTCCATTTGCTGCCTTTGTGTAGTAGCCAGTAGCTGCTGTCCCCAAAGTGAGCATTGATTGAGTAGTGCCGTCTAGAAAGGTGTTACTTTCATGTCCCATTAATGCTTATGCAACATCTACTGCAATGGGAGCCAGGTTAATGCCTGGAGCTACACACCACAAATTAATACAAAATAAAATAAAGATAATAATGATTCATTTGCAAAATACCTGATGAACTCAAGTCTTATAGCCCAAATGCAGCAACGTTTCCATTCAACCAGCACTATGTTACACACAAAAATCTAATACGTATTTTATATATATATATATATATATGAATCAGAGAGAGAGAGAAATGCTTATGCACAGGCACCTGGCACATTCACTATTCTATCTTTCTTCACAGCTAGACCTTTGCATGGTAAAATCAATGCATAGCCTTCAACAGGGAGGTGCAAACTACCAAAATTAGAACTTCTTGTGGTACCTCGTTAAATTAGCAAGGCCTTTGTTCCTGTTATCTTGCGCTGAACTACAAATAAATACATCAAGTTTTCCAGCAAAATGCCTTCCAAGGTCTGCTTAATTCCATTAGACAGTGTGAAACCATGCATTCTAGCTGTACAGAATGGTAAACAGAATGGGAAGTGTTTTTGAGCAAGCTGCAGATGGGGTAAGAAAATCAATAGTTTGTGAGGGAAAGCTTCCAGCAATATAGATTGTTTGAACTACTTACCATTATGTCAAATTCACTTTAGCATCAGCAAATAGACACATTGTAAGATGAATATTGAGAGAAGCACTATTTCTACTGTTTGCATTTAAAGGCCTAACGTTGTATAGATTTTTACAATCAAGTAAGTCTTTATAATTCAATAACAAGGCTTTTATTTAACCCTTAAACAGTTGATGTCCTGGGTAATTTTTTTCAGTTTGATTCACTCAATCATACAATGAATAAAAAGTTCAGACGCACACTTTTCTTTCCTTTACTGTGCCCTCCTCCCTTCTTTCCTGGCAGATTGGTTGTGGATTTTAAAATGCCCTCTTTCATAAGCACCTGGACCATGTTTAATAAGAACCATCCAGCCCGCCAACCAGAGAACACCATCTGAGAGCAAATGAAGGACTTCCAGGGCATGTCTACACATAACGCTATGTCACTGATGCACTATGGTGATGTAGCTTGTTGCTACACCAACATAGCGTTGATGGGCACAAACTGAGGTGCCTATGCTACGTCACCGTAGTGATCAGCTACCTTGCTGTAGCGTGTCACTATGGTTACGTAGCTGCTAAAAATAACCATGCAGTGCTGGGACAGCACAGTAATGGTTGTTACTGTGCTGCCATTTAGTACTTCCTAAAGCAAGTACTAAATAACAGCACAGTAACAACTGCACCGTGAGAGGTACATGTAGATGTGCCCCCATTTTATCAAACAGGGACTGAGGAATCAAACACCTTTGTCCAGCTTTCCCTAAAAGACTTCTATTCAGTAAAACATCTAAGTATGTGTTTAAAGGTTAAGCAAGCATGTAAGTGCCTTGCTGAATTGAGGCCTTACCTATCAATACAATATTTTATCAACTCCCATGTGGATCATAATTGGATTATATGCTTTCAGAACCTGAGACCTGGCCATACATGGAATCTCACATGCTGGCCTAGTATAGGTCTACATACTCCATTAGTTTGAACACTGCCTAATCCCCATTCTTTGTGGTTCTTCTCTTGACTCTGCTTATGCCTCTATATACAAGAGAAAGATCCATAAACTCCTTGATCCCCATGGTTATGGAACTATGATGAGGGAACCATCACACCAGAGCCACCACAGGGCCAGTTTCAATAAGAAGGGAAAAGAAAAACACTTTTGTAGGTGATCATTTTTTAAGTGCTAGAAAAGCAGGGTGCTGCTTAGAATGGTCAAAGTATTCCTGGAGGAACTGGATTACATGGCAGAAATCAGAAGTGCTTTAAAGTGCAACTCATCATCTGGATACAGACAGCACATATTTTCCAAAATATACAAACATATTTAAATGCCTGTAAGTCAGCAGGCCCGGATGAGCTCCATCCGAGGGTGCTGAAGGCACTGGTCGACATCATTGCAGAGCCACTGGTGGGAATATTTGAACACTCGTGGTGCACGGGCCAAGTCCCGGAGGACTGGAAAAGGGCCAATGTGGTCCCCATTTTTAAGAAGGGGAAGAAGGAGGACCCGGGCAACTATAGGCCAGTCAGTCTCACCTCCATCCTTGGCAAAGTCTTTGAAAAAATTATCAAGGCTCACATTTGTGAGAGCCCGGCAGGACAAATTATGCTGAGGGGAAACCAGCACGGGTTCATGGCAGGCAGATCGTGCCTGACCAATCTAGTCTCTTTTTATGACCAGGTTACGAAATGCCTGGACACAGGAGGAGGGGTGGATGTAGTATACTTAGACTTCAGGAAGGCCTTCGATACGGTATCCCACCCCATACTGGTGAACAAGTTAAGAGGCTGTGACTTGGATGACTACACAGTCCGGTGGGTGGCGAATTGGCTGGAGGGTCGCACCCAGAGAGTCGTGGTAGATGGGTCGGTTTCAACTTGGAAGGATGTGGGCAGTGGGGTCCCGCAGGGCTCGGTCCTTGGACCAATACTCTTTAATGTCTTCATCAGTGACTTGGATGAGGGAGTGAAATGTACTCTGTCCAAGTTTGCAGATGACACAAAGCTATGGGGAGAAGTGGACACGCCGGAGGGCAGGGAACAGCTACAAGCAGATCTGGACAGGTTGGACAAGTGGGCAGAAAACAACAGAATGCAGTTCAACAAGGAGAAATGCAAAGTGCTGCACCTAGGGAGGAAAAATGTCAAGCACACCTACTGCCTAGGAAATGACCTGCTGGGTGGCACGGAAGTGGAAAGGGATCTTGGAGTCCTAGTGGACTCCAAGATGAACATGAGTCGGCAGTGTGACGAAGCCATCAAAAAAGCCAATGGCACTTTATCGTACATCAACAGATGCATGACAAATAGGTCCAAGGAGGTGATACTTCCCCTCTATCGGGCGCTGGTCAGACCGCAGTTGGAGTACTGCGTGCAATTCTGGGCGCCGCACTTCAAGAGGGATGCGGATAACCTGGAGAGGGTTCAGAGAAGGGCCACTCGTATGGTTAAGGGCCTACAGACCAAGCCTTACGAGGAGAGACTAGAGAAACTGGATCTATTCAGCCTCCGCAAGAGAAGGTTGAGAGGCGACCTTGTGGCTGCCTATAAGTTCATCACGGGGGCACAGAAGGGAATTGGTGAGTATTTATTCACCAAGGCGCCACCTGGGGGTTACAAGAAATAATGGCCACAAGCTAGCAGAGAGCAGATTTAGATTGGACATTAGGAAGAACTTCTTCACAGTTCGAGTGGCCAAGGTCTGGAACGGGCTCCCAAGGGAGGTGGTGCTCTCCCCTACCCTGGGGGTCTTCAAGAGGAGGTTAGATGAGTATCTAGCTGGGGTCATCTAGACCCAGGACTCTTTCCTGCTTATGCAGGGGGTCAGACTCGATGATCTATTGAGGTCCCTTCCAACCCTAACATCTATGAATCACTGTCCCTGATTAGGGCTAAATCCAAATTGAATATGGCCCATTTTGCACACCCCTACTGACTACCTCCCAGGACTCTGTGAAGTGGTACAGTGAACATCTGTCATATGTGATTCATTCTCTCTCATATCTTTTCCCTAGGTCGAAAATTGCTTTGTTTTGCTGGGTCTTACTGGATTTTATTAAATATGCCAACACTGCTCTGTTTTTGTTAGGGAAGGCAAAATTGAGAAAGAACACTTTACACTTGGATCATGATAAAGTTTGTGATGGTCCTATATTCATATAGGATGTCACTGCTCAATTTCAAAGTGACCCCCATGAAAGCTATATCTTCTATATAGGCAAGCTTGATTCTGGTTGTCTCCTTTGTGCCTGAGAAGGAGAGTAGGTGATCTTTTACATATCTTCAGACAGGTAATTAAATAAGCAGTGTAAAGAACCTAAATCATGAATTTGCCTTGATGATCTATGGCAAGCCACTATAGTAAGTGCAGATGGCTACATAAGAATTGCACACTGGGTCAGTCCAAAGGTGCATCTAGTCCAGTATCCTGTCTCAGACTATGGCCAGCAGCAGAGGCTGTATCATAATAAAGGACATACGCAGAGTGACCCATCCTTTTGCTATGCCTTCCTAGTTGCCAGCAGTCATATGTATGTTCTGAGACTAAGATTTCATACCTGAATACTATGTTTAATAGCTCCATAAATTTATCTAATCCCTGTTTGAACCCAGCTATACTGCTGGCCTTCAAATCCTGTAGAATTTATTCCACAAATTAATTGTGCCATATTGCTGAATAAAGGTACATGAACACATTCTGGAATTTTTAAAGAGCTGTTGGCTTCATGTCTCAGTATACTGCACTGCTGACATCCAAATGACAGATGAGGAAGGGATATCTAGCAGAGGCTTCGTCATTGTCTTCCAAGATAGGATGGAGTTTCCCTGCCAGCTGGGAATGGGAAGAAAGCTGATAAAAATTTATACAAAGCATATATGAGAGCTTAACAACTGCAAACAATGCAAATGTGCTCTTCAATTACAGACTGAATTGACCATCTATGGGCGTTTACCTTCAATCAAAGAAGGCTCGGTCCAGTAGCTGCAAATTCATCAAAACATTTTCCTTTGTTAACTAACATAGCATCTTTCTTGAATGGATTAATTAAGCTGTGGATTCAGTTGTTCTTCATTGCTGAAAAGCTCTCATACAAGCATTGAATCATCCTGTTAACAGATAACAGCATGGCTGTATGTGGTAAAGGATGGTAGATCTGCTTGCTGGCTCTTGAGTCCTTCTCACAGTGGTTTGCACACAGATATTGAAAAGGACTGCAGAGAGAATTGATCCTTTTAAGATATTCCAAGTGAGTAATCCAGCGATTCTCAAGCAGGTTGCCAGGAGATCCTTTAAAGGGTGTCACACAATGTTAGCACTGTTAGGTGTACAAACATCCACAAATGATTCACATGATAAACCCAGATTTAAAATGGGAATCCTTAGTGTCAAAACATTCTGACTTGTGTGGGCTTTCTAAGTTCTTTTGCAACAGAAGAATTGCTCTATTATTTTTCATAATGAAAAAAAAGAATGCAAACTAGGGGCTGACGTTGTCCAAGGGTGTCTCATATCTAAAAAGGTTGAGAACTACTGGAGTAGTCTAGTAGTAGAAGTTCCCCTTGTCCCAGTGTATAGTAGCTAAAAATGTTAATTCCTAACCAGATCTAGGGCCTTAGTCTCTTATACTGAATGTCTGGGCAATAAGAAGGAAGTAAAGGTGCTATTCTTGAAGTAAAGGGTTGGTGACAATGATTATATTGGGCATCATTCTCCAAGGTGTTATAGAAGTTTTGCCTCAGTATTAACCTTTATTTGAGTAGTGTTGCACTGCTATAAAACCTGTTGTATCTGGATGAGAAATTTATTGCATTTTATCAATAGATAATATACTAGATTGCATGGCCTATGTCACACACTGCAATACTAAATCTAAAAAACCCAGAACTTTCAGGTGTTCTGAATCCTCAAGGAAGTCTTGCATTTTAAGCTCATCTCTATGGCTTTGTTATTCTTCACAACATTTCTACAGCAAAGGCAGTTTTCTTAGCCATGAGTTTTAAAAAGTTATGGCATGAAATGTATCTGTGATACAGACTTCCCTCAGAAGCCATCACACCAGGGCAGATGGTAACTTTTGCTTTTTCTCTTTCCCATATTATTTAGTTCTTGCTAAAACAAACTTTGCCTATAGTTTTAAAGGTAGATACTACTTCCTAAACCACTGGTTTTCAAAATTCCTAAGGTCATGGAACCCTTTCCTATCACTTCTGCTGCAGAAGCCCTGCCCCTGGCTCCGCAGGTGGTGTGAGCGGACGCGGCATCCTGGCTCCACACTAGCAGCACACTACCTCCAGCACACTCTGCCATTACCCCCAGTCTCTTTGCAGAACCCCTAATGACCTATCACAGAACCACAAGGTTCTGCAGACCATAGTTTGAAAACCACTGTCCTAGACATTTTGAAATGTGGTCCCCTTAAATTAAGAAAACCTATGCTGCTGCAGCATTTCCTTTTCTACCCTTGTCATGGGCAAAAAGATAAAGTGCCTGAAATACTATCTTTCATGCCTTTGCTAGAGCTTAACTGGATACAGAATATATAGATCATCAATTGTAGTCTGGATGAGTGACTCTGTGCCAGTTCAAATAGGACTGTAAGTGCTGTCAAACCACAGTGCAAACATTTATAGTTCAGAGACTGTGTTCCCTCTGCTTTCAGAAAGCTGCAGATGCCAGAGCAGTATTGAAAGCTCATTAAGATTCACATCATTCCCAGCCTCATTATCTCACCCAGATGTTTCTGTGACTGTCCCTTTAAAGAATCCCTGTCTAAATTTTATTTACATTTGTTCAGCAATATTGATGCTTAATGAATAAATGCAGTATGCTGTCAGTACTGGAGACTAATTAAATCTATGTATGAGCCTGAGAACCTGATTGAAAAATCTGCAGTAACTAAACTGGGTTTAAATAAACACTTTAGTGTAGTGCTTTAATTACACTTTAGTTTGTAATGTAATTTTTGGCTGTTTAAACTATGATTTAGGCTGAGCTAATTACAAATGATTTTCTACTCTGTAATTAATAATAACAAAATTGTAATTAGACAGCTGCTCTGGATCAGGGCGAGAGTTTGTGTTAGCTGACTCATGATCAGTCTGGCAGTTATACAAGAGCAGCACTTGGGGACTGGGACATACTGCACCTTTCTATGGTTTATTTTCAAAGTGGTTGTTGTGCTTGGGAAAGCTCCAAACCATTGTGTGTGTTGGGGCCATCAGGTTTGTGTTTGTGGTGGCAGCCTCCTCAGCTCCTTGAGCACTAGTCCGATGAAGGCTACAGATGGAGATCAGCAGGTTGCTTTCTCCTGCATTCCAGAAAAAATGCCACTTTTGTTACTTTTTATCCTGCATCTTTTCATGGCTGGGAGGATAAACCCTCCTCAATGCCAGAAAGAGGTGAGGGGGATACCAGTGGCATTAATCTCCAACCACCTAGTACCCACAGGAAACACATACGTCATAATATCAAATCTAAATAAGTTAGTGGGCCCAAATTTCAAACAATCTGAAACTTTTTCTTCGGAGGCCATTCTCCTTCCTTATTCTAAGTACTAGGCAAATTGGGCATCTATACATGTGCTATGGGGTGGAGGGGGGGGGGGCAAGACAGGTGCTTTAATTAGAGCAGCTCTAAGAGCTGCTCTAATTAAAGCACCCAGAGTATTCAGTGTCCCACACTTCACAATGGTGGTGGGGCTGCTTGAACTAAAGTTCATCTAACAAGCTTTAGTTCAAGCACCCCCTGTGTAGAAATCACCCCCCACAGTCTGCCTCACTTCTGTAAGCAGACAGCCCAACCCCCTCTGTTTCATTTACCACTCATCCTATGTGACTGGGTGGTAAAACTTCCAGAGGGAGGGGGAAACTCGCTCTTTCTTTGTCCTGAGAGCTCCCACCAAATGACCACGTCACCTCATCTGGTGACGCTGACATCTTTTAAAAGCATGAGTCAGCATCCAGTGGGCCTGCTTCTGGTTGGGACTTAGTGATGAGGTCACAGAAAGTTATAAAAAGGGATCACCCCATCTTAGATGGGGGAGACATTTTTGGGATGCTGAAAGAAGCAAAATGGCTTCCAAAGTGCTGGATGAACTCTGGTCAGTACATGTGAGTAAGTCACCTGAAATTAGCCAGTAATTTAGGATTGAGTGAACTAGAAGCATATCAAAAGGTCCAACAAGCCCATTCTGTTTTGTTCAAGGAACTCTTTTTCTAATATGCTTCTATCTTGTACAGTTTCCCCATTCTCCCTCTCCTGGATTAATAAAAGCTATCTGTTACAGCACACCTACCTATGAATGCTTGAGAGGAGCAAGCTCTACTACTATGCCCCTAGTAGAGCTTGGTAGAGAATTACCTGAAACCCTCCTGGGTGGCTCCAGGCTATAAGGAGCACCCAGAAATACTACCAGTGGGCAAAGCGCCCCCAAGGTCAGCAGAGTCTGAGTACCCCGGGCAGCACAGAGCCCTACTGGAAACCCAGGCCTGGGTGGTGGCAGCGATTACCCCAGACTTGCAGGTGTGCTCCAGGAACGGGGTTGGCCAGACATGGGCACCCCAGAGAAAGCTCTCAAAGCAGGGCTTTGTTTGGGCACAGTGAGGTGGGTGGCTCAGCATGGTAGTGTCCCCTAATGTGCTGCCATACCCCCACCGCCATTTTGAAGTGTGGAACACTGAATACACAAGCATAGAGCATTAGCTGAGCATTAGATGAGTGTATACACGGGCATTAGACAAGCTTTAGTTCAAGTGCCCCCACCACCATTTTGAAGTGTGGAGACACTGAATAAACATGATGTAGAGGTGGCTGGAGTGAGATTAATCAAGTATTCTCCAATGCATGCTAATTAGCACACATCAGAGCAGATATCTGGCATGTGCATAGGTACCCGTTATGAAAGAACCTGATCTCGTGATACTTCTGATTCATGTAAAGGCTCACTTTTGCCAGTAGTTTCAGATAGATTGAGTAAATTTCAGATAAGCAATTGAAATTCTACTTTTTGCCCTACTTCTAAACTTTAAACTCACTTTATCGTTTTCTTTCAATCTTGCATTTCTCATGTCATAATGCACAATGGAGAGTAAACTCTCTGCTAGACTTTGTCCTGGCCAAAGGAGGTGACTTGGTGACTGACTTAAATATAGAGGGAAGTCTGGGTGACAGCAACCATGAAACCATCATGTTCACTGTCCTATGTAAGGCAGACAAATTGGATAGCAGGATTGAAGTCTTGTACTTCAAAAATGCAAATTTCAATAAGCTTAGGTCACTAGTAGGGCAAGTGCTGTGGGACCAGGGACCGAAGGTGAAAGGGGTGCACA
>NW_005842573.1:842098-845416 GCF_000455745.1 Alligator sinensis | reverse complement strand
TTAAGGACACGATCCTTGAAGCACAAAGGAAGTCCATTCCCATGCAGAGAAAAGGTAACAGAAGGGCTGAGAAGCCCTCTTGGCTCCACAGGGAAATCATGGTCCTCTTAAGAAAGAAGAAAGAGGTTTATAAACAATAAAAGCTTGGGGCAGACCCCAAGAAGGACTATTCCATGGCGGCCTGCACTTGCAGGGAACAGATAAGAAAAGCTAAAGTGGTGACCAAACTTAGATAAGCAATAGGAATTAAGGATAACAGGAAGTCCTTCTTTAGATACATAGGGAACAGGAAGAAAACAAATGGGAGTGTGGGATCATTGCTCAACAACTCAGGAGAGCTGGTTACCAGCATCCAAGAGAAAGCTGAACTCCTGAATGACTACTTTACCTCAGACTTTCACCGGACCAAGGGGAAAACCACGCCAGGTAGAGTACAGGATGAGCACAGTAGGAATAATCACCTTCCTACTATTGCCATAGAATTGGTGTATAACCAATTAATAAAATTAGATGTATATAAGTCAGTAGAACCAGATGATCTTCATGTGAGAGTGCTGAAGGAGCTGGCCAAAGTCATTGCAGAACCTCTGGCAAAACTCTTCCACAACTTGTGGTGCTGTGGAGAAGTCCCTGAGGACTGGAAGAGGGCCAATGTTGTACCCATCCACAAGAAGAGCAGGAGGGAGGACCCAGGTAACTATAGGCCAATCAGCCTAACTTCCATCCTAGGGAAAATCCTAGAAAATTTCATCAAGGACTCTATCTACAATAAACTTGCAGAAGGTAAGATTCTGAATGACAGGTGGCATGGCTTTATCATGGGCAGGTCTTGCCTTACCAACCTCATCTCCTTCTATGACCAGGTAACTCACCATCTGGACACGAGAGAGCAGGTTGACATTGTATACCTAGACTTCCAAAAGGCCTTTGATCTAGTATACCACAATGTCCTCATGAGAAAATTGAAGGATTGTGAGCTTAGCTCCGAGGCAGTACGGTGGGTGAGAAATTGGACCCAGAGAGTCGTAGCGAACAGATCTGTATCATCCTGGTGAGAAGTGGGCAGTGGTGTCCCAAGGGTCAGTGCTCAGTCCAGTACTTTTCAACATCTTTATTAATGATTTGGATGTAGGATTGAAGAGCTCACTGGCCAAGTTCACGGATGACAACAAGTTATGGGGAAGCGTGGTCATGCTTGAAGATAAGCTACAGTTACAGGTGGACATAGACAGGCTAGCAAGTTGGGCGGATTGGAACCTGATGAAGTTCAACATCGAGAAATGTAAAGTGCTCCACCTGAGAACGAGCAACCCCCAACACACCTACAGGCTTGGCAGCACCAAACTGACTAGCACTACAAATGAAAGGGCCCCGGGGGTAATAATAGACCACAGTATGAATATGAGTCAGCAGTGCGATGCTGCAGCCAGTAGGGTAACTAATACTCTGGCATGCATCAAACAATGCATCTCCAGCAAAGCCAAGGATGTGATTCTTCCTCTCTACTCGGCATTGGTGAGACTGCAGCTGGAGTACTGCATCCAGTTCTGGGCACCACACTTTAACCAGGACATGGACAAGCTTGAAAGAGTCCAAAGAAGAGCCATGTGTATCATCAGAATCTTAAAAGGCAAGCCATACAAAGAAAGGCTGAGGGATCTGGGACTCTTCAGCCTGAGGAAAAGGCAGCTGAGAGACGACTTGGTAGCAGCTTACCACTACGCTAGGGGAGTACATCAAGGGCTCGGTGAACCAGGGTGCCCAAGGGGCACACCAGAAATAATGGCCACAAACTCCTGGAAGATCGATTCAGGCTCAACATTAGGAAAAACTTCTTCACTGTCAGGGTGTCCAGACTATGAAATAAGCTCCCTCTAGAGGTGATGCAATCTCCTACCCTGGAAATCTTCAAGATGAGACTCAACAGTCACCTTGCTGGAGTCACCTGAACCCCAGTTATCTTTCCTGGTTGGTGCAGGGGGCTGGACCTGATGATCTTCCAAGGTCCCTTCTGGCCTTACTATCTATGAATCTATGTCCAACATGGATCTTAAGCCAAGATATAGATAGAGCCATATTGAGTTACCTAAATAAATGGCTTTTCTTCAGAAGTTCTGGGCACCCACAGCTCCTTTGACCTCCAAGGGGGAGTTGGTGTTCGTTTGATTTCTGATCTCTATCAACTAGACATATTTCTAATTTGAAACTTCTATTAACATTTCAAATTTTGACAAAAAAGTGAATGAAATTTGCAAGATTTTTCCTACCAGCTTCTCTAGTTCACTAGGGTGTTTTTCTCTACATTCATTTATAGTATCTTGTTTATATTACAACAGCATTTCCCAAACTTTTGGGGTTTACATCTCACAACGCTAAAGTGAGCCACTTTCATGCCCTATGTCAGATGTAACCTTTGAATTGTCGCCACCACTTTACCTCACCGCCAGTTGCCACTGATTGCTGCCATCAGTCATGCTCCCCTAGCAACATTTCACACACACCCATCCTCCAGAGGGTATGCCCTAAGCATGGGAAATGCTGTATTGGATATAAAAAATGTGCACTTGACTTGCATTTGGAAAATTTTCTCCAAATCTCAAACCAGTTGAAGCCACGTTTAAAATAATTTCTGTTAACAATTTGTTTCCTTTAAAACTAGATTATTTTTTACAAAATAGCCCTCATGATGTTGTTGCCTGAGCTACTGGTACAAAAATAATTATTACTGCACTGTATGGTGTAGCATATGATATACATCTTCTTGTTTATGATTTGAGCAGAATACCACATAAAGATATCAACACATAGGAGATCTCAACCTCAAATAAGACAAGGATATAATGGCTGCTCTATATGTTTAGATATAGTAGGGGCAGGTGATTGTTTCGGCTGGATGGCTGCTTACTGATTTTGGCACACTGTCAAGGGCTGCATGGGTAGCCCCACCCCTTGACAGGTGCCCTGCCCCCTGGTCACTATCTTGGGACCAGAAGTCCTGCCCCTTAAGTCTTGATCTTTGTCATCAGAAGTCCCTCCCCTTGCTCCCAGAAGTACTCCTTTCAGCAAGGGGTTTTGCCATCTCAGCTTTTGCCAATCAGAAAAATAACAAATTATATTCTAAAAATCAAACATGTACAACATTCATTAATTTGATTTCAAAAAATATTTTTGTCCTGATTTACATGTGTTTGTGTAGTATGCGTAGAGGTGATTGCACAATAGCTTAAAATGAAGTCTTACTCTTGTATATTGTGGTGGGGTATGGGGGGGTTGTGGGAGGCTGTGGGTGTGGGGGTATGTGGGGTGTGGGGGAGGGTG
>NW_005842573.1:837290-842007 GCF_000455745.1 Alligator sinensis | reverse complement strand
GTGTTGTGTGGATATGTGGTGTGGGTGGATATGGGGTTTGTGGGGGGATGTGAATGTGTGAGGGGAGGGTGGTTGGAGTGTGAGAGGGAGTGATATGGGGGTTTGCATGTATGGCAGTCTGAGGGGGGGGTATGGGTGCAAGTGTATGGTGGGGAGTGCATGTGGGACTCACCCTATGAACACACACACACACACACACACACACACTGTCCCTCCCTCATTGTTCTGTCTCTCCCCCCTCTCCCTCCCTTATTGCATGGATTCATGCACCCCACCCCCACTCCTGACCTCAGAGTACTGGCATGGACCCCATGCTCCCACAGTCCAGGGATGCAACTGGGTCCCCCCACTCCCTGCTGGTGCAGCACAGCCTGGCTTCATAGAGCAACTGCCAGCTCAGCCCCACACTCTTGCCACCCTGCTCTGGGCCTCGCTGGCCTTTGCCCTGGGATACTAGCATGGTGCTGTTGCTGTTGCTATGCTCCCACACCCACTCACTCCCACTTGCCCCCCACACCTGTAGCTGCCATTTCCCCACTTTCCTGCCCACTGCCACCCACCCACTGGCTGCTCCAGCACCACATGGTTCCCAGCCACATGGCCATGACTGCAGGGTTAAGTAGGAGCCAGCCCAGGGAAATTGCCTGCAGTCCTCTCCAGCCTACCTCCTCTCCCCACTTTTGTCTGAATTTCCCTCTCCAGTGTAGGGAGGCAGAAACATCCCCAGGGGTTCCAGACCAAAAGCCTCTGCTAGGCAGAAGTTTCTAGCTGGGGCTAGGGAAGCTGGGGTTCAGTGGGGTTGGTAGGCCTTTCTGCTGCAGCTGCTGGGTCCTGTCACCGGCTTCCCCTGGGTCCTACTGCTGCTGGGTCCTGTCATCTTTGACAGGCAACCAGGGACAGATAAATATTAATTTTCAAGAAAATTTAGGGGCCCCACAGACTGGATAGAATGGCCTGGTGGGCTGGATCCACCACGTGGGCTATATTTTCCCTACCCTTAAGATATAGGTAGGGTTGAATCACTGAAGGAGCTAATACACCAACAACTACTAACTCATTAGCTAAGTAACCTAATGTCCAAACTTCTGTGACTTCCTAGCAAGTTTGCAGCAGTTCTAATTTGAAAAATCCACTTAGTCTAAGTACAGGCATTCAAAAAGACAGAGGCAGAATTGATCCAATCTACTTGGGTTTCTCTAAGCTGTGCAGATTGGATCAGGAGCAAACAGAATACATGATTGTCCTTTGGTGGCAAGGGCACACAGTTGCCTCCACTGGCCCAGGCCAGAAGGCACGGGGTGCTCCTGCACACCTCCTACTGTGCTGGACATTGCTGAGGGCAGCCAAGCCCAGCCAGTCAGTGGCCATCCCTAATTAGCTGTCAGGCACATACCTCTACCTCCTGCTGTCACTGTCCCCCCACAAGCCCAGCCAGTCAGTGGCCATCCCTAATTAGCTGTCAGGCACATACCTCTACCTCCTGCTGTCACTGTCCCCCCACCCCTGTGCCAACCCTAGCTTTCTAGAGTAGGTCATTATAGCATGCCTGGCAGCCCGGCCAGTGGAGAAGGGAAGGGGAGGCAGGGGGGGGTGCACAGAGGGGATGGCACCAGCAGGCACCCAGTGCAATTCCTGCAAATGCTGGGATGTTAGCCAAAGCTCCAAGGGCTGGGAGATTGTAGCTGCCACAATCTCCCAGCCTCAGGGCTGTGTGAAGCCTCCAGGGCTGGGAGGTTGTAGTAGTTTCAGTCTCCCAGCCCTGGGAGTTTCACACAGTTCTGAGGCTGGGATATCATGGCAGCTGTGATCTCCCATCCCTCAGAGCTTCAGTGAAGGGCCCAGTGCAATTGCAGGAACCATGCTAAGCACCTGCTGCTAGGTGCAGTGCCATAGCAAGGAAGTTTAGCACTGGGTTACTATTCAAACTGTCTGGTCCCTTCAGCAAGTATGTTGCACCAATTTTAATTCTGTATCACTACACAAACATTTGCACCCACTTACCCATAGTAATTATATGTCACTTCTAATGTTGATCCAGTTAGTTTAACTACAAAGGAGTGATTTCTCCTGGAAGAGCAGCAGCTCTTCCAGTAGAACCTGAATGTCTGTACATGGCCCAAGTGTCAATTTACATGTCAAGCTGTGAGGGAAGGAACAACATAAGAGAAACAGCTAGTAATAGGATTCAAGATGATGTAAGTTATATCATCCCAAACAATTTTAACTTATGTTTTCTTATAGCTTACACCATAAACTCTTAGAACTGGTTGGTAGGTGTAAACTTTCTCAAAGGAAGACAGCAGTATAATTCACAATACCATACACCTCTAAACTGGTCTCCAATTTTTATTCTTTCTCTTTTCTGAATTAGAAAGAAACCAGTATGGGAGTTTGGTGCTCCTTGAGACATAGGCCATGTACTTTTTATGCACGTGAAGTAACTTGGATCCCCTTCTGCCCTCCTGCTTCTGTTGCTTATGAATTTTGATACATCTTGAACAAGCTTAGTAGTAATGTATACAACATATAGCAAAGGCTACTATGGGACCACCAAATGGTCAATAATGGCACTTCACACAACTGGATTACTTAAAATTGGGTGATTTATTACTTTTCTCAATGGTCACAGCTGCAAATCAATCTGTTTGGATGTTGAGCATCCTCTCACAGGAATACACCTGAAAAACAAATCGTATGCTGTATATCTGCCTTGGGAACTTAGGAAGATACTGACCTATAAGCTGAATTCAACTTGTACTTGTGTTTCAAATTGTACTTGTGCCTTCATACTTTGCTCTGTTGCTTCAGTGATTTTATTGAGTTGCCTTGTTAAATGTGCTAAACGTGTAATATAACTTATTTTATTTTATGTTGGTTCTTCTCTTCCCAATCATTCTCAAAACAAGGTCTTTTGTCTCACTGTTTTTATGGTCCTGTACTCTACAATAAAGCTTACATATGCATTCAGCATTACTAATTGTGAATCTTCTGACTTTTCAGCTAAAGCTCAGCAATAGTAAATCTTTTCAAGAACAGATAGTTAGATACCAAGGCACCACACAGCCATTCACCTAATTAATTCTTTGAACCTTTAGGTAGAATATTCAAAATATAGAAAGGAACCCTAGAGTTGTTCTTCCAGAGGAGACTTTTTCAGTAGTATTCTCTTGTACCTAATGCACTTTTATTGTAGAATGACTGATCAGAGGAAATAATTATGGATTGATCTCAGATTAATGCACATTGTTATATGCATCTCTTGGCCAATTTAATCATAAACCAAAATTTAGTCCAGGCAGCATTATTTAAATCACTTGTGAGTTTATGTGCTGCTTTTCTGCTTCTATAGGAATGAAATAATTTGGGCATGATTCCCATCCCATTTACACATTTGTAAGTCAGAAGTGACATCACTGCAGTCAGTGGCAAGTAGTATAAAGGCTCTCTGCCCTTCAATGCAAATGTGACAGGTGGGCGGGACCAGAAGTCCCGCCCCCTTTGCTCCGCCCCTTTCCCCTTTTATGGTGTGTGACGTCACCAACCACACCCCCTGACCCTGGTCACGTGGTGCATGACATCAGCAACTCCGCCCCTGACCCCGGTCACATGGTGCGTGACATCAGCAACTCCGCTCCTGATCCCGGTCACATGGTGCATGACATCAGCAACTCCGTCCCTGACCCCAATCACGTGGTGTGTGACACCAACACCACATGGTTCATGACATCAGAAGGACAACCCAGGCAGACCCTCAAAGCCCAACCCCTCATGCTGCAAGATCCGCCCTAGATCACATGGTGCTGTTATGGCCTATCAGGTCCCTGACCACTCTAACCCCCCTACGCCCGAGCACAGGCGTGGCCTATGGGGTGGTAGGGTCGTGATGCGACCCCTCTAACAACCCGCCCCAACACCCCCAACCAATTGGCAGGGGTTTCAGAGGCCTCAGACCTCCCAAGAACAATCCTGAACCAATTGGAATGAGTACAGTGGGGGGTGGGGTTTAGGCGGCAAACCCACTAGGTCTATCTGCTTTCCCAAACGACCCCTCTGTTTATTTGAGACCGTGCTAAGGCAAGCAAGGGCAGATATGGATTCTTTCACAACACCTGTAGGCCCACTCACTACACCACCAAGATGGCCTTATAGAAAGCGTTACCGTAGAAATAGTTTTGAGGAGGAGACCTGGCTCCTTGCCCAAAGACTCTTTGAGACATCTGACCCTGTTGGGGAAGAGCCTGTGAACAGACAATTGGAGGAGACCCAGGACCTCAAAGCAGATGTTGAGTCTTTGGAAGATGGTATCTTTGTGCCTGAGCCTGCGTGCGAAGTAGAGGTCACTGCAGAGGAGAGACCGGTAAGAGACTTGGAGCATGAATGTGGGGGCCTTTGGGTTGTGCCGGTAGTGGTGGGGGTTCACTTCATGGCACGTGTGTGTTTGGAAGTAGCTAAGGACTGATTGAACAGCAGCTAATTAACTTAGTCCTTTATTTGAATTCCTTTGCAGCTAGATGAAGCCTTTTTAATGACACCAGAAAACCTCCTCACCAGTACACCAGAAGGAAGTGTATGCTTCTGCAGAGAACAAAGACCTGATGAGGCTGAAGAGTTAAGAAGTCAGCTCGGCATCGAATCTACACAAGCTCTTACATCACGTGAACGTAAAGTTTTCATGAAGTCTCTTGTTCGCGTTTCCTTTTATGGCATAATGAAATAC
>NW_005842573.1:827776-828832 GCF_000455745.1 Alligator sinensis | reverse complement strand
AATTCACCAGACCCACCGCTGCCCCGGCATCAAGATCAATTCCATCGTCTTTTACAATCTTGCAGCAAAGGTACAGCAGCGGGTTGTTCAAATCCATGTATTCTTTGCCATTCCCAGCTTTGAAAAAGTCAAGGGGGCTGGACACAGTAACAGCCAAGAGTGGGGGGATCTCAACATACAGGCTTTTCTCAATGCAGGTCTGCAAAGGGACTATTTGAAACACAGCCAGTTCGAATTTGGCGAATTCTTCAGACCCTCAGTGAACAAAGGCCATGGCGGTTAAAATATATTTCAGTTTCTTCCAGGAGAGTGCCCCTTCTTCCTCCCAGGCTGCTTCTTGGTTTTTCGCATCTTGTGACACCATTGACTTACCCTCTTCTTTTTAAGGGGTTGAGGAGGTCCTGCACGTCCTGAGTCGGGTGTGTCTCTCTTTCTTTTAAGGCCCTTTCTTTGAATATACACCAGGCCAGACCCCTCCTTCTTTACCGGCTTGACCACCTTATCCAGGACAGTTGGGGAGATGTGACCAATCACATCTTTGGCTATTTTTTGCACTGCATTTTTAGTATAATCTCTAGCCCCCTTCTCAAAAGCAAAATGGCTTTTCTAAAGAGGCTGCAAAATATGCCTCCCATGCCAGCCCCATACATCACGGGCACCCCCTGATATCCTGGGAGACCAGCCTGGGCTTTATAATAATTTCTGTACAAATTAGGGTCCCCATAGTTTTTTACCATTACCATTGTACTTTTACTTATTTTAAAATCTCAAAGTCTTCCGGGGGTGTAGGTGAAGCTTAACGATCACCTTACCAAAGCAAAATGAGACGTGTTTGTTCTGGTCCGTCTTTATTTCAATGCTGATCGTGTCGATGTGACGCTGACTGATGGAGACATAATGCGGGTTGTCATACGTGATAGTGACAAACGTAGCAAAGGTACCGAAAACTCCCCGACAAGCTGATGTTCCACAATGTCTGTGTAGACATACAGCGAATTGAACCCTCCGGTAATATCAGCTGGGAAGGGTGGTTTTTTAACAGAGACTCCGGGTAGC
>NW_005842573.1:814900-826174 GCF_000455745.1 Alligator sinensis | reverse complement strand
GGGGTCAGGGGCGGAGTTGCTGATGTCATGCACCACATGACCGGGGTCAGGGGCGGAGTTGCTGATGTCATGCACCACGTGACTGGGGTCAGGGGGTGTGGTTGGTGACGTCACACACCATACAAGGGGGAAGGGGGCGGGACTTCCAGTCCTGCCCACCTGTCACATTTGCATTGAAGGGCAGAGAGCCTTTATACTACTGTGGCATTATCTATGTGTAAAATGAATAACTGATGTGACAATCAATCCATATGTGTCTTTAGTGACTTTTCACTGAGTGTATTGACTCACTATTCTTTTTTCCCCACAGTAAAGAGCAAAATTTCTTGCCAAATCAAGTATTCTCTCTAAATATACTATGTTCCTTAGGCATTATATACCCTGAATACCATAGTACATTTGTAATAATGGGCAAAGTATGGAAGTTGGGCTTGGATAAATACCCAACAGGCAGCTGCCTGGTAAGGTTGAAAAACTTGCAAAAAGAAGTTCTCTCATGAGATCTTCTGTGATGCCTATTTTATTTTGAAAAGGTAAGAATAGCCATGGTACTTCCAATCAGAATAATAAAACTACAGGCACTTGAAAATGAAAATGGCAGGGGGAGAAAAATTATTATTGTAATTTATACTCAACCGTCCAAAAAAGTTTTGAGTTCTTACTAGAGACTGGCATGAGCTGCAAATTCTCATCAGCATTTGAAGTTTGGGATTGTTCAGATACAAATTTCATCTGGGCATGATTCTACTTTCTATTTAAGTTCTGAAGGGACTGCACCCCTTTTGAAATTAAGTTTTACTGAAAATCAATGGAACATAGGCCTGTAAGGGCCTAAAGTCAGTTATGAAAATAGGATTGAAGCTCCTAAATTACATGTATTTTTTTTTTTTATTTAATCTTTAATGGTTAAAAGAATACAGTGTATACTCAAACGATGTCAAGCATTTACCAACAGTTACCAGACAGCAATATCTGAAATACCATAGTATTTCTTTAATTTTAGATTGGAAACAACAGCGGTATAAGTGAGTATTGCATTTGGGGAAATAACTTTTGAAGGGCAAAGATTGTATAGACTTCTGAGGATGTTTATTTATTATCTGAAAATAAAAAGAAGCAGCCAATTCTTGTGAACATAAAAGCAAAGAAGACATCAGAGCACTTACAAAGTTTAAAAAAGGAAAACTAATTCATTTCAGATGTTGCGCATGGGATTCTGGTTTTATGTCATGTAATCTTGATTACACTGAAAAACATATCTTATTCATTTACTCATCTCCTCAGTTGTTGAGCCTCGTTAGGTGCGAGAAGAAAAACTCTAAAGATGTATCATTAAAAAGTTAGTGTTTACCAATAGGTGTCTCAGGTCTTGTATGTGACATCAAGATGTTGTTCCCATATAGTTAGAACTGATAAAATTATTGTGTCAGCATTTGACCTGATACTCTTTTCACTTTTACCAATATAAATCAGGATTAAACCAACAACATTCAATAAAACTGCTTTAAAACCAATGCAAAATTTTAATTAAATGAAATTACATTTAAATAAGCTCATGATTTGATTATCTATTGTTTCACTCTCTTGTTGTTTCTTGGTTTTTTCCCCCGATTAAATGAAAAACTTTCCCTCTGAGTCTAGGACAAAATTATTCAAATCCTGATCAAGGTCTTAACCTAACAGTTATTACATGCAAATCTTTTTCATTGCTTGTAGGTTTAAGTGCCTTCCACGATTGCTGAACCAGATGCTATGCCTACCACCATATAATGCTTCCCAAAGGTTTTGGACAGTTACCACCTTTTATTTGAGCTACAAATGATATGGAACAAATTAAAGATAAATGAATCTCTTTGAAGTCACATATTAAGGGAAGAATTACCTGGACCATTTAAACAGAAGATTGCACCCTAAATCAATGAGAATAAGGTGGCTGACCTAGAACATTTGTCACTGGGCTTGAAACAAATGTTATAAAAGCTATTGGACAGCATCAAATATATTGAACCATCTGTGTCAAGCCTCTATTAGAAATGCTAAAAATATGACTGATTCATAACCTTCCCTTTAAGACTGCACTTCAACACAATTCTTAACCAGTCTCTCAACTTCAAACATGTGATCCCACTGAAGTGGTCCCACTGAAGAGCATTGCTTAAAATCAGACAGATGCTTCCTGCTTCAGTAAACTAGAATCTTAAGGGCATGATCCTGTTCCTGTTGAGTAATTCCTCTGTAAAAGTGCACTGGTCCTATTTTTGCCCTGGACTTGTGTAGTGCCCAGCATAGGAGGATCCTTGTCCATGACTGGTATTCTTTTATGCTTTCACAACCTATTATCATCATCATCATGCATACCTGCAAACCAACACTACTGCAACAGGAGTATTTCAGGGAAAAAATTACGATGAAAGTGGTTGTTATGCTTGGGAAAGCTCCAAACCATTGTGCGTTGGGGACATCAGGTTTGTGTTTGGGGTGACAGCCTCCTCAGCTCCTTGAGCGCTACTCCAGTAAAGGCTGGTACAGATGGAGATCAGCAGGTTGCTTATCTGCTGATTATGATTTTCATTTTGTATGCTCATCTAACCTAGAATTTTTGGGTCCAGGAGAAATCAATCAGCAAATCTGGTGAAGCATCTGAAACCAACTAAGCATCATCTAGCAGAAATATAATCTTCTGATTTATGTCAACAATGTTCCTCCAGAATTACCAATTTCTCATTCCCACATAAAAATGCAGGCATCATTTGGGTCTGACTAGAACTTCTATAGCCTCCTATTTCTAATGGAAATACAGAATTTTTGGAGGGGTGATAATTTACTAATACTGTACATCTTAAAAGATTCTCCTTTTTTCTGGAGGAATGAAGAGAGATGGGTCTTAAGTGGCATAGAGGAACCACTGCAGGATTCACACAGGGAAGCAAAGGAGACCAGCAGTTCATCACAGACCATCACAGCAAAAAGCACACTGCTCTTTGGGTTTTGGAAGAGGAAGGAGAAATTTCCAGAGCAGTTCTGTCCTGTGAAGGATTATCCCAAACAGAAACATTCTTGAGTAACTTAGTTTTAAATATAGCAATGACCCAACAGCAAAAAAAGACTATTAGGACACAAACTATTTTGCTGAGCATACACAGGGCTCTTCAAATATAGGGTAGATATTACTACTGATTTTCTCTCTTGGGTGGCACAGGCACTAAGGTGCACAGTCGACAGCCCAGAATTTGTAGGTTTGAGGCCATAGCAGGAGTGCTGATGATGTGGCCTGTCACGTTCCAACAAAACTGGAATTCTGCTAGATACCTTGTCGCAAGACATGAAAAAGGAAGGAAAGTTCCTGCACCATTTTATAACTATTACATCTTCTTGGGACAAAGTACAGACCCACAGAACTACAACCACTATTTTTAAAGCTTTAAAAGCTAACTTTTTCATTGAAGTATCACAACTGACTTGAACCAATCAAATTATGGTTCGAAGTCAAAGACTGTAACCATCGTTCTTCTTCCTGTTTCCTGTCTGATTCTTACATTCTTTCCTATTCTTTTCCCTTGTAAATCTAGAACCAGAAGATGATCTCAATTCTGACTAGGAGAAATAGTTATTATTAATATCAGTTTATATTACTTTTAGTTTCAATGAGGAAATGTCTACTAAATTCATAAGAATCTTCCCTCATCAATGAGAGAAAAGACATTATTTACTTCAGGCTATGACTCTTATGAATCAGAAGACTGGGGAAAAGGCTATGTTTTAAAAATCAGGATGGATACCTAAAACTGGGGAGAATATGGTCCTTTTAAAAGGAACTCAGTTTGTAGGTACAAGAACACAGTAGATAAATTGCCATTACTAGGATTAAAGGTAGGATTTTCAAATGCAGCTAAAAGAGAGGACAAATTGCAACTCTATTTCTCTTTCCAACTATTCACAAGACATTTTGGCTAGGGAAAAAAATTACACATAAACTGGTATAAGTGATCAAATACCAGTTCAAATCTCAAACACAATTGAAGTTCAGGGAGCATAAAAGACTTTCAAAATGGGCAAAACTGGTTTAAGATAAACCATGATGTAGCATCAGACTTAACTGATTTAGGTTAAATTGGTTTATTGAACTTGTCTCAGATGCCCTCCAGATTCAAGTTAACTCACAACCCCCCCACATCCCAGGATGCTTTGCACCTCCCCCATAAACCTTCCCCACCTTGTAGGGTGAACAGGCTATCTTTGGTCCAAGATGTCCGCTCCGGTTGAGCAAGCTTCTGGCTTGAGCCACTGCAGACATGTGCCTGCATTGCTGGAATCAAAAGTAAATGTCTGTTCATTTGCTTATTGGTTCAATCTATGCAGCTTAGACTAGCCTGTGAAGACTGAATTGATTCAGCCTCAGGATTTCTGACTGTCTAGGTTGCATCCAGATGAGCATGACTGTGTGGTATGCAGTGCTGCAGACCCAACTGCGGTGCCACATACTGCACATTCAGGATTCCCCATGCCGCTATCTTGCTACCCCAAGAGATCCCAGGGTCAAAAAAATCCACACAGAAAAACTGCAGAGAGGCACATATGGAGGCAGTGCATAAGATGGAAAACTGGAGCCTGGCCAGCTAGAGCTACAATACAGCTGCTAGCCAGGTTCCAAGGCATCAGGAGCAATGAGGCTGCAAATTCCCCAGGCCCCAGGACCCCAGGAAAGGCTGCTGGGGCCAGCACAGTTGCTAGCCCCAGCCATCCCAACTCCACCCGGGATAACCTGCCACAAGCCAGAGGGTGCATGGCACAGATGTTCCTGAGGAACAATGAGCAGCAGCACAAGGTGTGCCACTGCTAGTTGTCCCTAGGAAACCAAATGCCCATGCTCTTCTGGACAGGGCCTGAGAAGCAACATTCCAACTTATGGCTTTAAAAATAGTTAAAGATTTAAACAATATGAAATTACATTTCTGATATCAATAGTTTGCAACAACAAACTGAAGGAATCAAATAGGAATTCTAATATATTTTAATATAATAAAATCCTTAATTTGTCTGTCTGTCTGTCCATAACACTTTATTTGCACTCTGATTGATTGTCTGAGCAGCCAATCACAAAGCTGACTGAAACAACCAATCAGAGTGCTCCAAGAGCATTCCAAACAGAAGGTGGTGGTGGTGGTGGTGGTGGTAGTGGTGGTGGCAGTGGTAGTGGTGGTGGCAGCACAGCGGAATGCCACCATGACGGCGGGGACAGAGGGGATGGAGCGGGTGAGGCCAGTGCTGCTGGGCAAGGGGGATGAAGGGGACAGCAGGGCAAGCTTCCCTGCCCCCTTGCTCCTGGGAGGTGGTGGCAGTGTGGGGTGGTGGTGGGTGGCGGTGCTCCATCCCCATATGCCACCCCGCCCAGTCATTCCTGATGGGCCATTGGCTAGTAGGATATATAAATCAAGACAGAATATTATGGTTCACACAAAAGATATGGACTTACTATAGAAAATGTTGGGTGAGGTTCTATAGACTACGTTATGAAGGGTAAACAATCATAATGGTGCCATCTACAACAGGAAAAATTGGACCCAAAAAAATAAAACTGTTGAGGAAGAGTACCCAGTAAAAGCCCTACTTACAATTCTATCCTTCAGCAGGTATTTCAGTCATTCTCTCAGTTACTGGAAGGTAAGTTTTCAAAGGGAAGAGAGACTGTAAAGTGTTATAGCTCCCCCTCTCTCATCTTAGATTGCAGGATGCTTTTAAAGCTTCCCTGGGTGTGGGAAGGAGGTTGCTATCTCACAGCTGCTAGCCTCAGGAAAACTTTTTCTCTTTTATATTTTTGATTATGTCTCAGATATCTCAGGAGCACAGAAGAGAGGTGGATGATTACCACTTCATTTCTAAGTGTTCAGAAAATTATTTAAGTGATACTAGAGTAACAAAAGTCTACCTGTCAGTCATTACAGGTGGTTTAGGAATGTATGGTAGAAATGCAGCTTTTGAAAATTATAGGCCCAAAATAAAGAGCAGATAAATGCTCTGATAAAAAGTGAGGTAATATAAAAGAATTGGGGTTTCTTTGCTCTCTTCTTTGCAATAAATAATGATCAACAGGAATCTCACAATGAACACAAATGAAATTGATTCACCAGGGGCAAGTTATGCCTGACCAACCTGATTGCCTTCTGTGATGAGGTGACTGGCTCTGTGGATGCTGGGAGACTGGTGGATGTGGTGTACCTTGATTTTAGCAAGGCTTTTGAAATGGTCTCCCACAACATTCTCGAAGGCAAGCAATGAAAGTACAGGCTGGATGAATGGACTGTAAGGTGGATAGAAAACTGTCTGGAGCATTGGGCTCAGAGAGTAGTAATCAATGGCTCATGTGGTGGGCCAGTAGGGGGTGTTCCTACACTGAGCCACCCACCTCACTGCACCCAGCCACCTTCCAGGCTCCGAGTGCCTCCCTGGGGGTGCCTCACATCTGGCTGACCCCCTTCCTGGAGCACACCCACTAGTCTGGGGGTAATGCTGCCACCACCCAAAGTCTAGACTGACCCTGGACCTGTGCCCTCTGGGAAACACAAGCCTATTAGCCCTTGAGGGTACTTGACCCACTACAAGAACTTGGAATGTTTTCCTCAGTCTGAAGCACAAATAGTGGTCTCCCTTAGTCAGCTGAACCAAGAGGACTCCAAGGCATAATCTAGACCCTCTCCCAATAAGTCTCCCATGCTAGGTTACAAAGGAGAACTTTATTGGTTACAAGGAATAGGTTTGGAATAGGATACAGGTTAAAGCAATATCAGAGAAATCCCTTAGAGCAAAGTGGCCTGGTAGCCTTTGATTACACATCTGTGTTACTGCAAGCTATATATCTAGTTAGATCTCAAGTAACTTACTAACAAGTATCATTCAGAGGCAAGTGGAGATTCCCTGTGGAGGCAAGCAGTTCATTGATTTCATAGACATTAGGGGTTGGAAGGGACCTTATGAGATCATCAAGTCCAGCTCCCCCTGGCATAGACAGGAAGTTACCTGGGATCAAGTGACCCCAGCATGAAATACAGCCACCTGTTTTTTGAAAGAGTCCACAGTAGGTGGTTGCATCACCTCTGGGGGGAGTTTGTTCCAGACCCTGGACACTTGTACTGTAAAGAACTTTTTTCTTATGTCTAATCTAAATCAGCCTTCCTGGAGTTTATGGCCATTAGACCTTGTTATCCCTTGGGGAGCTCTGGTGAACAGCTGTTCTCCCAGGTTCTGATGCACCCCTCTTACATAATTTTGGCTGCCACCAAGTCCCCCCTGAGCCTTCTCTTCTCCAGACTGAAGAGTCCCAAGTCCCTCAGCCTCTCCTCATATGGCCTTCCCTCCAAGCCTTGAATCATAAAAGCGTCTCTCCTCTGGACTCTCTCAAGCTTCTCCATATCCTTTCTGAAGTGGGGGGCCCAATATTGGATGTAGGACTCCAGCTGCACTCTCACCAGGGCCGACTAAAGTGGGAGGATGACTTCCCTGGTTTTGCTTGAGATGCATCAGTGGATGCACACCAGAGTTTGGTTTGCTTTGCCAACCACAGCATTGCATTGGTGGTTCATATTCATCTTGTGGCCAATCAAGACCCCCAAGTCCCTTTCGATTGTGGTGCTAGCAAGCATAGCACTGTCAAGCCTGTAAGTATGTTGAGGGTTCTTCCTACCAAGGTACAGCACCTTACATTTCTCTACATTGAAGGCCATCGGGTTTTGGCCAGCCCACCTTGAGAGCGTGTCCAAATCGGCCTGTATCCCCAGCCTGTCCTGCAGCGTGACCACCCTCCCCCACAATTTGGTATCATCCATGAACTTGGCCAGTTTGCATCTGACTCCTGAATCCAGATCATTAATGAAGATGTTAAAGAGTACCGGCCCAAGTACCAAGCCCTGAGGTACTCCACTGGTCATCCTGTGCCACATTTATTTGCTACAGTCAACTAGTACTCTTTGGGTCTGACCCCATAGCCAGTTGCCTAGCCATCAGACCATATGATGATCAAGGCCACGGTTCACCAGCTTAACCATGAGGACATCATGAGGAACTAGGTCAAAGGCTTAATTGAAATCCAGATATATGATGTCCACACCATCTCCCTTTTCCAGGCACATGTTACCTGGTCATAGAAGATGAGGTTGGTCAGGCAAGACCTGCCAGTCACAAAGCCATTTTGACTGGCATTCAGATGCTTCCATTCTGTTAGTCTGGTGTTGATGGATCCTTTGACAATTTTTTTTGATCGTGAGTTTCAAGAGAGAGAGTGAGTTTCAGATGGTCCAATTTGAAAATTTGGTCCAATTTGAAATGCATCACTGGTTGCCAGGTAGACCGGCAGGGGCTTTAGTCCCCTCCCCGTCATGTTGGCATTGCTTAGAACAATAGAGAGCTTAAGCCCCACACCCAGGTATGTGATGCCAGTCATGTAGGTAGAGGGAGCAGGTTTCCCCATTCCCTCAGGAATTTATCTAGCTCAGGTTACAACTCAGGGTTACCTGAAGAGATGGGGCAGAGGTGCCTGCCCTTTGCAGTGATCATGGTAACCAAATTGTCAGATAGCAGAGTTTGGGGAGAGACAGAGATGGTATTCTGCCACAGCTCGATGTCTAGTTGGCAGCTGCTATCAAGTGGGGTGCCCCAGGGGTTGGTACTGTGGCTGATTTTGTTCAATGTCTTCATCAATGACCTGGAAGATGGCATAGAGTGCACCCTCAGCAAGTATGCAGATGACACCAAGCTACGGGGAGTAGTAAATACACTGGAGGGTAGGGCTAGGATTCAATGACCTAGACAAATTGAAGGATCGGATCAAAAGAAATCTCTAATCAAAGACTACAAATTCTTATCATTACCTGGATTAGCTTTTATAACTATTTTGTCCCTCTGTGAGTTAACTGTTTTGTTTTCCTCTCTCCTATCCACCTTGTCTCTCATCAGTATACCCTGCTTTTTCCTCTCCTTCCTTACCCATTGCATTCCAATCTCTACTTTCTATGAGGGTGTTTCAGAAACTAACAGCAATTTCAAAATAAAATCAATTAATGTACAATGATCATCTACTGAACTACATCACTTCTCTACACAGTCACCCTGCTTTGCAACATAGGTATTCCAGTGAGCCATAAGTTTCTTGATACTGCCCTCAAAGAAGCTTTTTAGTTGCTATGATAGTCACTCCTGTAGTGCAAATTGCACCTCTGCATCACTGGTGAATCTGCCCATATAAAGGTCCTCCCTCAATAGTTCAAACAGGCAATAATCACTTGGCGCAAGATCAGGACTGTGGGGTGGATGAGGTAAGACTTCACAGTCTAGTGTATGCAAAGTTGTGACAGTTACCCATGTACTATGAAGCCTAGTACTGTCATGCTGGAGAAGAACACCTTGCTTGAGCTTTCTGCAATGTTTGGTCCAAATAGCTGGCTTCAGATGGTTTTGCAAATGTAGCAGTAGGTGGTGTTGTTGATTGTGACCCCATGCTCTGTAAAGTGAACAAGGAGCACTGTCCCATGTAATCCCAAAAACAGGATAAGCATGACCCGGCCAGTGGATGGTTCAATGTAAAATTTTTGTGGTGGCTGCAGTTATGTGTATTTCCATGTCATGTTCTACCTTTTACTCTCAGGATCATAATGGTGGATCCAATTCTCATCTCCAGTGATGATCTGCAAGAGGCAGCCCTCATCTTCTTCCTGTACACATTGTAGAGGCTGAATACTTGTCATTTCTGCACTTCTTTCTTGTGTTGTCATTTCTGCACATCTATCAGTTGCTCTTGTTGCCACTGGATTCACAACCCAGCCCTGATACCCTGCTCCAGGTAAGCACAACCTTGAGACCAACCTCCGGTTGTTAATCGGCGAATTTTAGTGGTACACAGTGATAGGAAATAAGAGCAACGCAGGCAAAGCAAGCAAGGTGATTACAACATACATTACCCAAATTTCCCAGTGCCCAGAATATGCACAAAGTGAGCAATGCATCCGGTATGCAAATACCACCTTGAGGTTCTTTGCTTGGATGTCTGACTTGAGCAACCTTGGTGGTCAGGAATCAATGCCTACTTGCTATTTTGAAAACTCCTCCTTTTGTATTCTTTCTCCTACAATGACTCTTCATTTCTAGTTATCGCTTACTGGTTTCCTTGGGGCCGTCATACTGTCCATGTTCTGTTTTTGTCAGCCAAAATCCTATCAGCATAAATCTATCGGATGTACACACCTAAATTTGATCATTTCATTTGAAACTGAAAATCCCAAGGATCCCTGGAGCCAGGCCTCTCTCTATTGTGGGCATAAAGATTGGATGTTTTTAATTTTGCAGAATGTGTGTGTCCATTGTCCTCAGAAACCCTGTCTGCCTTCAAGGCTGTGAAACTGTGAGACAAACAGGTTTTTTTTTAAAATCAATTAACCCTTACCATTCTCCTAGACCATTGTTCTAATACAATATCTACTTTACCTACAAGCCAATTCCTAGAATCAAACCTCTAAATATGATTTTCTAGCCATCAGCTCTGGCCCCGAACAGGAACAGATTTTCCAGTAATTCAGGTGATTGTGCAAAATGGAGTAGATGCTGCCAGTGCTTATGCCTACTTCTGCCACTAGTTCAGGAATGCTCACTTGCCTGTTCATATACGCAGCAATGCTGACCTTGGCAATGCTGTCCTCCATCATGGCTGTGGCAAGGCATCCTGCCCTGGGTTCATCCATAGTTCATCCACTACAGATGTGTGGCCATTTTTTAACTTCTCCATCCACTCATAGAATCTTCCCTTGACCCACACAGTTCTCACTGTATTGTGCCACAATCCTACAGTGAATTTCACTTGGTGACATACCTGTGGCCCACAACAAAATGAATGACAGAACACTGTTCTTCTTTGGTGCACACTGACTGCTGCAAGGCCATGATGTTTACATGCTCATTAGCATTACACATATGTTCAGCATGAAACAATGGGTGCCTTCAAGAATACTGCCATCCATGTTTCCAACTGCTATGTAGTTTCCCATTTTGTCACAAACATACAGCATGGGCAGCCATTTTGTCATTAATTTCTGAAACAACCTCATATTTAGAAGCTGTTACCTGCAGTTCCTTTATAGAATCTGATTAAATAAGCTGCATCTTACAAAGGCTTATGCATCTCTGATTCACTTACTCTATAAGGTACAATTCTACCCTGCCTTACAGCTAACTCCTCCTAAAATTAAAGTTGTCGTATATGTTGAAATCTGCCTCTTGCCCAAACTTCTCATT
>NW_005842573.1:813283-814890 GCF_000455745.1 Alligator sinensis | reverse complement strand
ATTTCAGCTTTATGTTATCATACTTCTCATTCACTGATGAATAATGAAATGATCCTATTACTTAGTAGGATATGTCAAATGATGGATTACAGGGTCAGTTTTCATTATCTTCATGATTTGCACAGAAATATACAGTGAGCACTCACTTTTGTATGTCAAGTTGACATTAGGGCAAAAGTGTGTGTTTTGTCTTCTTTGAGGAGGATGGGATTTTCAAAAGCACTTAATTTTTATTTAATGCTGCTCTATTTATTACAATGATATTTACCACTGACTACCATGAGGACAGAGTTAGGCTAACACTAGGCACTTCTGAAAAGCTCACTCAAAGTCTCCCACAGAAATCAGATAAATCCATTGTTAGCCCAACTGAGCTGTCATCAATGACCTCATGTTGACGTGTTCCATTAAGTAATTGGAATTCAAAGTTACACCATGATGAATTTGCTGCATGCTACAATTTCTGATGATATATAATAAAATGTTTCTTTAAAAAACAGGGTTAAAAGCAAATTGGGTTGGGGTTTTTTTGTAAGCAATCAGTTTGTCTTTATTTAAATCATATACGTGAAAAGAAGATTTACAGAACATCTGCATATTTGAATATATATTTCCAGTTCTGGATTATTTTTTTAGAAAAAAAAATGAAGTGGCCCATCTTGTTAAACTCTCATTCAGATTTCTCTGTGTCTGATGGGCTTCCCACAACTGCTACATAAAGTGCCAATTGAAACCAGCCCTGTCATATATACTTCTACAAAATATGAACAGTGCTAAATACTTTAAAGTGAATCGATTTCCAGTGAAAGTGTTTTAACCTCCTTTTAGGTCAAGAAATAGCAATTTTCCAAGCTCACTGTAACCTGAGAATTAATCCTGAGAGGCGTGTGTGCACTGCATACTTCATTGGGTCCATGAAATTTACTGAAAATACTCCTGCTCAGGATTGTGCTTGAAGCTTTCTATCATAAATTTTAGGTGTGGTTCCTCTAACTTGTGTTATAAGTTGCACTCAGAGTTGATTTCCCTCAAATCAACCAGAAGCATTTGTAATTTGCAATCTTCTCCTTTGTTAAGGATATAACAACAGAATAAGCAACAAAATATGACAGGATGTGCTCATACATATAAAACTTGGGTACATTGCCGAAGCAATTTGCAAGTAAAAAATACCCACTCTGTACATTCACAACACCAAAGCACTTATGAAAATGATGTTCTGGCTCTAGTCAATCAAGGCGTTTTTGTACTAAAAAACTATTTCTAAATTCATTGCATTTCTAATTCCAAACATCCAAGAATAATGGCCCATAAGGCATGGCTCATAATGTTGACCCCATAAACAGCTAGTGGGAAAGATAGAAAAATATTCATTCACTCTCTCTATTTATTCTCTCTTTGCATGGGCATCTGAAGTATCTGCCCTATTTCTTTTACTTCCCTATAAGTGGGTCACTATTCATTTTATCAGTGTGATATTTCATGTATATAGAAATATAGATATAGATATAGATATAGATAGATAGAGAGAGAGATTTGTTCCCTAGCTCTACATTATTTATTTCCAAAGACATGGGTGACTGGTGCCTCCTGAGTCGGCGGGGGGG
>NW_005842573.1:809170-813273 GCF_000455745.1 Alligator sinensis | reverse complement strand
GGGGCAAAATTTGTGAGCAGGCCCGGGGGCGGGCCAAAATCCCAATATCCACTCCTATACTTCAGGGATGGGGGGGCACAAAGCACACCACTACCCCTTCCAGGGCCAGCCCCCACCCGCCGCAAGAGCCCCAGGCTTACCTTTCTCCCAGCCGCAGGAACAGCACCTCTGCTGGGGGATCGAAGCATGCTCTTTACAGGTAGGTAGGGGGAGGGAGGGACCACACAGGGGAGGGAAGTGGGGCAGTATTCTGGTTGGCTGGAGCACTCTCTGATGCTCCGGGCTCCAAAGCAGTCAGGGAGGGCAGGGCTGGGTAGAGAAGCAGAGTGCTGTCCCCGGCCGTACAATTGCCTGGCCCCATCCTGAGTGGTGCTGAGCTGGGGTGCATCAAAGGGCTCCCCAGCACTTTCAAGGGGCAATCTCGGGAGGGGCACATGCCCCCCCATTTCCCCCCCTACCAGTCACCTGTGTCCAAAGATAAATATCCTCAATCAGTAATAAAGTTCAGAGTAACTCACTGAGGCTATGAAACAGATGTCTCATTTGAAGTGGTCCTGATTTTGACCAAATGTGGACAAAAAAGGAAATTTACAGCCCTTCACACAAGTAGCCTCTTAAAGCTGCACTGATGCCCCTGTAACAGACTTCTCCCTCAATGAACAGCAATTAATCTTAATAAGCCACATTTAGTTTACTGTATACAGCATTGTATCTATAAACTATTTGTACACCACATACTGGGATGGGGGTGGGGCCAGGGGGGAGAGAAGTGTTAGCACATATTATTTCTGGTACTTCCAGATAATTTAAGTAAGAAGATGGCTTTGTATATCTGTAGGATCCTGGAACAAAAGGTTTTCTTCCAGGAGAAATGGAACATCTGCTTACACCCCAAATGGTCAGAGGTTTTATAATATTCTTGACTAATTCGATGGTGACAACCATTTCTCCTAATCAAGCCAAGAAAAGCATCAGTTTCCAAAATATGGTTCATAGACACTTGAACTATGGAAAACTGGTTTGTTATATGGTACTTTGCTCTAATCCCCTTGTCTACTTAGGAGGACATTTTCAGAGGCACAAATGAAATTGCTGAGTTCTGTGGGAGATAAACATACAACTTTAATTTGTACTTTTTAAAATCTGCACCTCCCCCCCACAAATATTTATTTTCCATGGAAGTAAGGGCTGCAATTAGAGAGAAGGGTGTTATGCAGTCACAAATGGGAAAGAACTCTACCAGCAGAACCATGAATAGGGAGTCCATCTAGGTAATAATCTCTTTGTAGAGATGGAGTCTACATCATGAGACATTTTCAAAACCTGAACTTTACACAAAATGAAATTTGGCTTTAAATATGGGAGATATTGTTATACCCTGCAGTATAAAGCCTTGAACCAAATCTCTGCACATGATTATACATCAGAGAAACTCCAATGAAGAAATGTTATTTTTCTACAGTGACCACTAGATAGTTATGTGCTCTGCATTGAAGTCAATGGAGTTACCTTGATAGCTACTAGCTGAAGACCCAGTCCCTTTCACTTTGTAACCAGGTACTAACATGTTATTAATTCATTGGGGATATATTTAGTATGTATGGAAAAAAAACAAAGAAACAAACCCTTATCTTTCTCAAACAGAATTACTAATATGCCTTATGAATCTTTGCACTTCATTTAGCACATAATATATGCTGCATGATCTTGCCAAATGTCACTGCCCTGCATGTCTCTCTTACTTTCCTGCATTTAGTAAAAAAATAATTTACTCACTGTAGGCTTGTTTTACATTAATGCAAAACAGATGTTATTTAGATGAAAGGCAAAAACTGGTGTTGGGATAATATTCAGGTGATCTTGCAAAACATCATGATGAACTCACACCTGTTGTAAAGGGGGGAAAAGGATGAATGTTCATACATTTCAAATAATAATAATGATGATGATATGGAGAGCGATTGCCTTTAAATTAAAGGTTTAAAAATAAAATGAAGATGTGTATGCATCCTCTGAACTAAGGATGTTTAGTTTTATGTTATACAGTAGCTGAAGAAAGTGGGAAACTCATTTTCAAAAGAAAGTAGAAAATGGAGTTCTTGTTACTTCATGGGGAATATTTCAAGAGTGTGCATCTAAAACAACCAGATGAGAGTAGAAATGTGGTATGGCATTTCATAGATAGAAATACGCTACTTCATAGTGAACTGCTGTACATAATGGTTACTTCACTGGAAATATTCTGTGTTTAGAGGGGTACTCTTAATTCAAGATGACTGCAAGTTGAATTGTATTACATTCATTTTTTACTTGGATGATACAATAGTCATAATCAGTCATGGTTAGAGATGGGTGAAGTCTAATAACTCTGTCGTTCAGCTCCAATTCTTTTAAGCATTGAAAATCAACATTTTCAACACAGCAAATTTACAAAATCCTGCTTAAAATGTGTATGTATAATTCAGGGGTGTAGGTCCTAGCCGTGTTGGTCTAAGGACACAGGCAAGCAAGGTTATTTGGGTGAATCTGATATCTTTTATTAGACCGACTTAAATAGTTGGGAAAAAATTTTCTTAGCAAGCTTTCAGGTTTAAAAACCCCAGCATGACAAAAGGTTTTTAAACCCAAAAGCTTGCTAAGAAAAGTTTTTTTCCAACTATTTAAGTTGGTCCAATAAAAGATATCAGATTCACCCAAAGAACTTTGTCTGCCTGTGTATAATTCATGCAAACAAGTACTAGCCCTTATGCAATCATGTTAATTGAGCACACAGATAACCAGCTGAAACACTTAACTGAAAAGTGTGTCTGTCCTTTTTGTGCATGCAGTTATCTCTACTTAATTTTGGAACTGTGGGTATAAAATCCCAGGGGGTTGATACGCAGCTACTAGAAACTCTCATCATTCCATTGCATTGTGTCTATGTACACCTATAGGTTCTGCCTGCATATATCTAACCTGAACAATATATGTGTTAAGTCTCACAATACCACACTCTCTTATGGGATTTCTTGCACTTCCAGTTCTGCTATCCACAAGAAATACCAGGTGATGTTCTTTCTTGCTGCGTTTTAGCATTTATATAAGCAGTTAAGCCACCACTAGCCATGGGAAACATCCCTACTATCATCAAGACCTTTACGAGCACCATATTTACTCAAATTCAAGACTGAATTTAAGACAACCCCCACCCAATAATTAGATTCCATACATGGAAAATTATAAATTTATATTTTTCCATGCTTATACTCTAATTATTAGAGGGGTGTTTTAAATCCATCCCCCACAAAGCAGAAGCAGGGGATGCCTGGGCAAGTGGCAGACCCATTCCACTTGCCCCCTTGTTCCTTTGGGCTTGTTTCTGCTGCCCATCCCTCCTTCCACCTGCTCCCCACCCCCCACCACCCAGTGCCTGTTTTATTGCTTCCCCCACCCCCTGCTGCCTCCTGCTACTTACCTTTTGGGATGCAGCTCTGGCCCAATGGCAGTCAACGGTGGCTTCAGCCTGGCCAGGGAAAAACCAGTAACAGAAGTTCTGGGAACCAGGCAGGGCACGCCAGAGGGGCTGGAGATGAATATCAGCAGTACCCAGGCAATGGACAGCTGACACTGGGGGACAAGTGCCATAGCCACCTGCACTTCCCCCTAAGCCACACACCATGGGTCTTCCCTTCATGCCCTTCCCTGTACCATGCAGTCTTCCCCTATGCCCAGTGCAGGGGGCACTCAGCTCCAGCTTTGGCCCCAAGTCCAAGGTTGAAGCCAGAGCTGAGTGGTTACCTTCCCTGGGCTGGTACTCCAGTTTAAGATGAGGCCTTTATTTCCCCAAGGTGATGGGAAAAAAAGCTCGTCTTGGATTCGAGTAAGTACAGTAATTGACTTCTAGCAATTAGCATGAAGGGGGAGGAGTTATAGTATTTGTCGATAAGATATATGCCATGTTAACAACAACAATCCAAATTTATTTTTTTGTCTTCAAATTAAACGACAAAACATGTTTCCTTCTTTCACCCCGTTATGTGTACCTTTAAGCGGCGGAGGGGACATGAATCTGTCTATCTACTAGTACCTTATTATTTGCAAGATCCTTAACTGTTCGTTTA
>NW_005842573.1:755260-808070 GCF_000455745.1 Alligator sinensis | reverse complement strand
TATATATATATATATATACACACACACATATATACACACACATATACACATGCACACACACACACACACACACACACACAAAATCAAGTTTAAAAATGTATGTAAATAAATCTTTGACCCATAAGTGGAAGTTACTGATGCTCCCTGAACATTTTTGGATATCTGTGGATCAAATCCTATCGTCCCATGACAGTCCAAATTCCATGATAGCTTTTGGAGATTTCCTTGAATAAAGGGAAAACAAGAACTGTGGGACATGGTTCCATGTATATTTTACTGTGTTCTTCTGGAGGTATTTCTTTGACCTTGCCTCTACTAAAATTTCTGGATATGAACTTGCAGATAAATCTGCAGTGCTCCAGTATTAAAAGCAGTCGTCATCTTAGATTACTGTAATTGAAATACTTCCTTAGCTTTTATAGTACCAGTATTTCTCTGCCTATCAGCTTGGAAATTAGTTGCTAATTAGGACATTGTTAAGCACACCTCCAGCTGTTCTAAGCATATTTGAAAGTATTCTATTTAATTTTTTTCTTCTTTATGGGCAGTTTTACTTAGTTTTCTCCAAGTTTTACCTCTCCTCCCACAGAGTGGCTGACATGTATAAATAGGAGGAGAACAATAAAAAAAATGGCCCAAATGCAGATCTAAGTGTGGGAGAGAATAATATTCACCTCATAAAAGAGTCTCCACTCACTTTCAGCTAGTGAATTCATTTGTATTAGTGCAAGTGGCTGTGAAAGCAGTACCAAATATGGCAGTGCACTGGCATAGGTGTTTTTCCATTTATGTAAATGACTCTAGAAAGTGTTGGGCCAAATTAGGATGATTGTATTCTTTGCAATAAATGAGCTAGAGACCTGCACACTGCTAAAGTATGTTCAGTTTGCTGTAGGTCATTATCCTGTCTTGGAGAACTGATGGGCAAATCATCAACGCAGAATCATCATCTTGTGTTACATGATATCAGTCACACTGAATTTGCCAGTCTATGGTACTAATTAATAAATGGAAAGGGACTCTCTATTTGGCCAGATCCCTGGATACTATTGAGGTCCCATAAAAGTATGGGAAAGCCCTTATCTGGGTAAGGGATAGTTCCCCTGGAGCAGGAACTATATGTGGCTGCAACTGTTTAACAGTTATAAAGGCTAAGGTGGAGAGCCATGCTGGGATATGTAGAGCATACCACTGAGTAATTTCCAGGGTGCACTGCAGCTATTAGGCAGCCAGGGAAAGGTTGATGCAACCTAGGCATCCACCTAGGATGCACCACTATAGAGCAGCCCAAAATCAATCAAGCATAAAGGTTGTTTAAGACTACCTTAGCACCCTCTGTATAGAGATGTAGGATGGTTCCATGTTTACTGAATTTGTTGATCTACAGATTCAGCCTGATTCCAGGTTCACTTATAGTACAGTGGCTGCACAGTCTTAGTAAGACTCGCTATGTCACCATTGCCATGAGCTGCAGAAACATAGCTCATCGCTATGGCAACATAGCATCAATGAGCATGAACTGTGATGCTGACACTGCTGCACAGTATCAATGAGCTACTGCGCTGTAGGGTCAGAAACAACCCACGTACCACCATTTAGTACTTGCTACTTTAGAGGAGAGGAGAAATACTGGTACTATAAAAGCTAAGGGAGTATTTCAATTACAGTAATCTAAGATGACAACTGCTTTTAATACTGGAGCACTGCAAATTTATCTGCAAGCTCATATCCAGAAGTTTTGCTATTTTAGCAAGTACTAAAGGACTGTGCAGTACCAGCTGCACAGTCAGGGGCACGTGTAGGTGTCTGAATGGATTACAGAAAAGAATTACTGGCTTTGCAATGCAGTGCAAATATGTGTCTATCCTAAAATCCAGCATAGATTGATGATGCAAAACTGAGGTTGAAATTCAGCTAATCTGAGTGTCTCTGACTTATAAATACCAATACAACCTATTATCACAGTCTTGTTCCATTTCACTCAATCAGCTCACCATATTGCTGTATATTAATTACAAGTAGTGGTAGTACCTTCCATGTAGACATTACCAACAAGAAAAAAAACCACTTGAACAAAATTATATATGTTAAAAAAAGAGTCAACTCCCCCAGGAAGGCCGAGTCATTTCTCCTAGTGCCCATAGTATTCAGATGATGGCTGAGATAATTCTTCATTTGTGGGTTGCAGGAGATCAGCAGCTGACATATTCTTTGGGAGTAAACATGAAAACCTTATTTATGTGAACTGATGACTGAATCCTCTCTCAAGTTTTTGTTCTTTATAGTAATGGCAAAGGCCATAAAATATGTAATACCAGCAGAAGATAATAAGGAAGATAGAAGGCTGCTATATCCCATTCACATTTCTTTCTTTTATCATAAACTCATTGAGAAATGACCCATCCAAAGCATCTAGTGTATAAATAGGTTATAAAATGAGTACCTTTCCATAAGATTGTTGAGATGGGATATGAAAGAGTGGGTTTTTCCTCTCTGCTAAGTACACAATGCAGCACTACATATGACAGTTTCTCACTTCAAAATTGAGAAGGCCACAGTCACTACTTCTTTAGTAAGGTATTGTTCCATTTTTTTCTGGTAGTGATTCTGATACCTAAACCTGGTAAAAATAATTTAGCAGACTGCATACAATTTAAACAACTATTTGGACTCATGAAAGATGCTAGATTGATAAAACAGTCCACTAATTAATTGGTGAGATGGGGAGCATTATGGCTTCATCATTGCTCCTTTAAAGCTACTGTAACCCGGGTACACCCAAGGGTATGCCCTATTCTCAATAGGATAGGATGGGTAGGCAGGAGGGGGTGCTGTGAGAGGGAAGCCAGAATTTCAAGCAGATCCCTCTTTCCCCTATAGAGTTAGCCAAGCCCAAAGTTCTTAACTATATACAATTTATTGAGTTATAATATACATAAACATAAAACTAAATATCATATACTTATATTTACACAGAGAACACTAACCAATAACCAAGGTCAAACCCTAAATAACACTATTTACAATATCACAATACAACATTTCAATCGCAAAATATAAGGTGCAAACATGAACAATTTAAATAACATCTGTTTCCTTAATATAATCCCTGACCCATGGCAAAAAATAGTCCTCCTTCCAATGGAGTCCCTTGGTGGGGTGTCCAGGAAGCACCAGGGGCCCCTCCCCTTAAGGCCTTAACTAGGCGGTGGGAGGCGGGGGGGAAGCTGATCACCCAGCCCCTTCTCTGGGTTTTCCCTGCCCCCAAATGGTTTTCCCGTGGGACCCAAGGGCCCAATGACTCACGCTCCCTCAGGTGGCGGTGGTCAGGACACAGCTCGATGTGCTTTCCTCTGCTGGAGCGCTTGTCCAGGCCTCTCCCGTGCTGCTGGGCTCCTCTCCATCCTGTGCCCCACTCTGGCACCGAAGACTCAGCTCCTCTCAGGTGCTGCACTACTGCTGCTGGCTCCTGGGTGCTGAGCCTCACACTGCAGCACTACCATTTCCCTGTGCCCTGGCTCAGCAGTGAGGGCTGTCTTAGCACAGGCCAGGCCCTTCAGGCTCCAGCCAGCCATCCTCATGCCAGGTGACTAACCCAAGCAGCCTCTGCTGCTCCCTGGCTCCCAAGGCTCGGGCCCGTGCACCACCCTGCACACCGTGGGACCTGGCCGCTTGCTGGGAGATGAGACCTGAGCTGCCTCACTGCGCGCCCCAAGGCCCTGCTGGGGTTGCAGGCTCAAGTCGCTGCTTGCAGCTCCCAAAGCCTGGGCTCTGTGCACCAAACTGTGCACCGTGATGGGCCTGAGCAGTCTCACCCTGCTCCCAGGGCCAGGTCTCTGTGCACTGTTCCTGTGCACCATCAACAGCCGGAGTGGTCTCACACTACTCCCAAACCTGCTCCTCCAGTGGCAGCTTTGGGAGCCTTGGACCTATTGCCCACTGAGGGAGAGCTTCCCAGTTTTTCTTGGCTCCGCTCTTCGTGAGTCCCTCACTGCATCTTCCCCCTCGAGCTGGGCACACAGCTCCTTTTATACTCTCCAGGGCTCTGCCCCTACAGTCTTCCGGACCTGACAGTTACAGTCTTCAATCAGGTAAGGAGGAGCTCTTTTCCCCCTTCCCTCAGGAAAGGGGCATGACTTTATTTCTCCTACTGCCTCCTGATTGGTGGATGGGCTCCACCAATCAAAACAGCAGGATCTCAAGCCTGAGACTTAACCCAAGCTCTGAAAGGTGAGCCTGCTACACTACTATCTATTAAATATTAGAGTCCTGTTAACCAACACTGATCATTAGAATTCATTTAGTAAGCTATATATGACTTCTTTTCCCCCTATATACAATAACATCCTCAGAAATGGAGTTATTAAAAAAACAAGGGGAAAAAAACAAATATTTTGGCATCTACAGCAGTCTTAACAACAACACAATGAGCCTTCAACTCCTGATGAACAAATGGTTTGAAGAGGCATGAGTTGTGACATCCATATTATTGTAGTCATCAACTTTAAAGAGATGTAGGTGAAAGTCCAAAATAACAATTTTCCTAATCCTCACTCCAGTGATTCAGGTAGATGAGCCACTGAGGGACATAAACAGTATAAGAATAAATTGTCCTGGAAAACAGCCAGAATATTCTGGGTTCAGTTACCTGAATAGTTACACTTAGAGAGACTAAAGTCCTGTCAAAGCCTCAGAAAGAATTTATATTGCTGCCTCCGTCTCAAGGATTTCTACATATATTCAGTGTCTAGTGAAGAGCTCTCCTTCTTCTGTAGAGTGCAGAAATGAGTTCCAGTTTTAAAGGACTTGTTGTTCTTTGCATCAATTTAAAGAAAAGAAAAAACAATAAGATCTATGTTCATCTGAGATAATTGTAAATCTGAAATGAAATGTCCTTCCATTTTAGAAGGTAGGTCTCTCGAGGCAGGAACCTTGTTGCATAATGCAGAAAGTAATGAAAATGTTTGATAGATAATATTGTGGTAATCATCCTTATAGAAATATCATCACCCCGGATAGCTCAAAGTAGAGCATACCAAAAGAAAATAAAAGGAGGGTGGCTCAGTTTTCTGCAGATGTAGAGATAATATGCGTGGGGATATCAAATCGGGAAGGAGTAGTGAAAGAAATATGTTCAAAGCAGTTGTTCAAAAGGGGAACAATAAGGGAAATGTTTGGAGGGCCAAAGATGGGAGGATGGTTTTACTGTGAGAAGCTTTTTTGAAACAGGAAGTGGAGAAGGGAGGTAAAAGATAGTAATACATAAAAAGAGGACTAGAAATGCACAAAAATCTGGGAGAGGAAGAGAAGTGACAATAGATACATATATAGTGAGTTACATCATGCCAGGCATAAAAATTAGGATGTGGAGTCTAAACTTCAGATTGTAATCTTAATATGTATTTAAACTTCATATTGTAAATACGCAGGAAAACCAGTGAAGATATGTGATTCCTGTTGCACAGTTAGATCAGCATGATTATCAGATAACCATAGCATTACTAGAATTTTTTGGACATCCCAGAAGAGACAGGAGATGCTGGAAGGGCAGAGAGGGAGTCAGAGAAAACTTCTAAAAAGGCATGACTTGACACCAAAGCAAACACAAAGTTTTGGTAATCAAGGTAGAGTAAAAAAAATGGCTATCTGGTGATATCACCAAGGAGGAAGAAGCAAACATCAATGACTTTTCTCTTCATTACAAAAAGGCAAAGAGAAAACAACATACAGGCAAGTACCACGGAAATGAAAAACAATAGCCTGAAAAGAATGGAAAGTTATTTCCTTGCTATAACATTTATTTTGTCAATTATTAATTCAACTCTTGCAGTTAGAATGTAACAATAAGAGATGGAATAGCAGAAGTTTGCATGAGGAGGGGGGAGGAAAATTCAGGTCTAAAAGGAGAAAGAGTGCACCTGTCTTCCCTGATAATTGATTACCATAATTGGAAACTTCCTTATGATCCATGACATCCAGGATATGTATCAATGCACAGCTCTCACATTTGTTACGTGCAAGGAATTCACAAGGAACACAGTACGCACGATCATTTATGAAGTATTCTGTCCTCTTTCATAGGGCTAAAAATGTAGGTTCTTTGAGGTGCTCAGTTACCTTCTCAGAGAAATGCCAAGGGAATTTTAATGGCCATTAACTGCAATGTGAAAGTTGGTCTAATGTATTGGCAATAATGCAGTAGTTCTTCCCATCACAGCAGAATTGACTGTTCCTGTTATACTTGGATTATGTCTATTTCCCCCCCTCCTACACAAAATTTAAGTCTGTGATAGTCTCATCAAGGGAAATGATGATAGAGTTACAGAAGGTCTGTGATTAAATTTGCTCAGCAGCAATCTGTAAATAACCTACAGCATACCATTTCCTTTCTTTGTTTCATTCTCTAACCTGCAGCGAGTGTTGACTTCCAAGTACTATTAAGCAAGAAAGAAAAAACACGTACATCAGTCTGATTGGCCCTAGCATTCTGAAATGAAAAACAATGAGTAGAAAGTCATCACCAGAAACCCCAGAAAAGAAACCAATTTCCAACCAGTGTTTCTCCCCGCATTTTCATGTGTCTATTGCAAATAGCTTTTCTGCTGTTTCTTGCCCTCATCATAGGTCAACAAGAACATCTGCCTTTCATTTCTAAGAAGGCTGATTGTTAAATTCGACTGTGGGTTCTGCTCATTCCCTGTGAGCCCCATGGAGTAAGAAGGCACATAGAAACTGCTGTCCATTCATGGGTGATTAGATAACATTAGAGGTTTTCAGTTGACTTGCTCTATCATCTTCTTGTTAATGAACTAAACTGAGTTTTGCACCAAGCACTGAAAAAAAAAAAAGAAAAGAAAAACTAAGGCACATTCTGAACTCTGCCCCTCTGGAATTGAGGTGCCAGTGTTGATAGAGGTCTCACAAAATGCATTTGCAGGTTGCAAGATGGCACTGATACCAATAGTATAACCTGGAAAGAACCTGGATGGGAGAAACTCTATAACGTGACCTCTCAAAGAAGTTTCAAACCATGTGGAGCAACTGTTATTTTGAGATATGATCATTCTTACTGAGATTGAGAAGAACATTATGAAAATGGAACAAACGCTTTTATTTTTCCTTTCAATATAAATTCTAGTCTTCTCGTTTGAAAAACTTGGAGAACGCATTCACCAGGTCTTTACAGCTCCAGTTCTGTTATCTCCAAGCTTTCATGTTCATGGAATTTGTTATTGTTGCTTAACTTTTTGCAAAATTATTAGACTGAAGCACCACTCTTCATTTTTCTAAATAGTGCCATTTGACCTGCCTTGTAGCGTCATCCAGCTTCCACTTTTGAATAGAGATTGCCACTTGTGAGAAAATCTAACAGGGTCATGTTAAGAGGCAACCCCATTGCATGTTACTTTGCAACATAATAAGTGCAATTTCAAATGACATTCAATCAAAAAAAGCAGACAGTTTTAATAGCGAGGTATAGGTCTGTGGCTTTTCTGTGTTTTTATATGGATTTAAAGCATTTTGTTCCAAAATTATTTATGGTAAAATTTTCCAGTGACATCAGCTTCACATTTCATACTGCTTAGAACTTTTAACTTGAAAATTGGTGCTGTTTGCAGGTACTAAGTCACTGCAGCCTGGGAGCAGCTCAGCAGCCCCTCAACGAATTGGGAGAATTATCAGTCCCTAATCCAAACAAACCTCTTCAGAGAATTTCTCAATTACTCAGTCTGTGTGATGGGGACAGCATTTAAGCTTAAGAAAATTAAGTTGTACACTCCCCAGTAAATAAAAAAAATGGAAAGTCATAATGGGCATTGATGTGATGAATTCCTGTTAGGCTATTTTTCAATTATTTGTAGGTATGATTTGCACCATGTATGAAAAATTAGAATTTTTTCTATATAGGGAAGCAAAACATTGCCTGTGTATTTGCTTATCAAAGATACTTTAACATCAGTACTATAGAGTCATGTGCCCTTCCCCCATCTCCATCTTTCTTTCCTTTTTTAATGTAGAATTTACATAAACGGCTGGCTTGGAAAATCTAGTCTTTAATGAATAGACAAGATACAACATGAATTGCCGTAGTGTATTCCTATTTCATAGGAAATTACATCATTTTTCTCAAACATTAGTGAGCTTCAACCTTGACGTTAAGGAACCCCATCTGAGGAAAGGATGGGCCGTTCAGTTCCTATGACCATTGAGTGCATGTGCTCACTGCTGAATTTGCTGAAGAGAGTGCCAATTTTAGTGCGACTTTTTATGTTAATCCCCAGCCACAAGGAACAAAACTGAGGCTAGCAACACATTGGCAATTATTTTGGTTTTTAAATTGAAAATTATTATTATTAGTGTCACTTGATTTAGTTTTGCTGCTCATAAGCAGCATCTTGAAAAGAGCCCAGACTTGATCAGTTAATTGAAATAATTAGATAGCTGCTGTAGACAAAAAGTTGAATGCACATTATTAAGCAGGCAGCAATATTGTGAAATATCTGCATTTATCAGTAATGTTTGTTTAATGGACCATACTTTCATTTTGTTTTACTGCTTATGCAGAAATACTAGACTGTAATGCAAAACAAATTTGAGGGAAGGAAATAGTCTTTATGGAAAAATTATCTGTTGCTGTTCAAACTTTTTCTCACACAGTCCCTCAAAAAACCTTTTGATGTTCATACAGTTTATGACTACTCATACCCATGTCCTTTACTTGGAGTTGTGAAGACTGAAATATGGGGTCCCTTGTCCCTCCCAACTGTGGGAGAAATGTTTCCCCATATGCTAAAAGCAGAGACCAGTGCTATCTAGAATTTGTCTGAGTGGACAGGATATGTCTGCTTGTGTAAATGAGCTATGGACAATTACTCTTCTCTCCACCTCCTGCTCAGTGGGTCCTATACGGGGTGATGTAGCTAAAGCAGTGGTTTTGGTGCTAGTACTCTATCTGGATGAATGAGGCAGTTCTCACCTTGAACTAGTGTCTCCAGTTATCTGCAGACACTGACAAATGTCACTGCACTTTTTACATTTGTGTCAGATTTTCAAATCTTTCTTGGTAACGAGAGCTAAAAACTGACTTTTTAAAATCAAAGTAGGTGCTGATGCTATTGTGTGACTGTAGAAGCTGGGGACTTAGCAATAGATCTATATACCCCTTAAACTAGCCCTGGAGACTGTGTGGAATGCATTTTAGAAGTTAGGTGAAGTTTTTACTTTACAACTGGCAAGTATGATTACAGAAATAAGAAAACAAAACAAAACAATGATCTAAAAATTAAGGGCTTCTTTTGATCAGAAAATAATGTTTGAGCCTCTCAAAACACCTTTACAGGTATTGCTTCCAAGCAAGGCACCATAAACATGCCAATACATGCTTTTAGCCATGTGAAGCAGGAAAATTGATCATGCAGCCTAGTTGTTCAGCATGAATCCAACTGACTTATGGAAGTAAGACTTATTAGGGACCTCATGGCAAATTGCATTAAGATACCATACCCTTTCAGCCCCATTTCCTACAAGCAAATGAACTATCTATACCTCCTTCTCCACACCCTCACCAGAGAAAACCCCTTTGGAGAAAACAGTGAGAGAAGCACATGGTAAAATCTTTGTACCATATACCAAAAAACTGAAAGGATGACATTTGTCTAGAGAGATACAGGCTCTCACATGCTCATTTAATACTGAAGAAAATCAACACAGATAAAGATAAATTTATCCCAACAGTTTTTAGTTGCTACCATCAGTCACCGTCAGCATAACTGTATAGCTTACAGGATGGGAAAGAAACAGAATACCCAGAATAGATAAGCAAAGATTTCACATCTCATTTGTAAACTTTGGGTCAACACAGAAGCAACCTAATCATTCAGCATGGACATTTGAAATATAAAAGCCATGTAGAAATTACAGGGCGGTACCTGGTAGAGTGAAATCTCTGAAAGAACTATATGATTTTATCATTAGAGGATTTTTGGAAGGGTCTGGTTATTTGACAAAATGTTGTCAAGCATGCATCCAGCTACAGAACGACATCCCATGCAAGATGCATATAGATCAAAAGCATGTCAAAAAGCTGTTACATTCTGCTGCTGGTTTTCCTCCTACAGTCAGATCATAGCTGTTGAAGAATCACTCTTATTCTATTTCTCCAGTGCCTTGTTGTTCTTTGCAATTAGTTGTGGCTGCTACTGCTAGAGGATACTGGATACTGTTCTCTTTTATTTTTGTTTTATTTTGGAGGGAGGGAGTGTAAAGGAAAGGGGAGGAATTAGAAGTGATTAGCAGCTTTTTAAATGGAAAAAAAATATTTGGCTCTTGCTAGTTCTCCTTTTTTGGTTCCATTCTTTAGTTCTGATATATTATTCCTGACAGTACCCCTCAGGAAAGAAAGACACTGTTCATTTTCACCAGCAAACCATTTGTTTGCAAGAAACATAAATATTTCTAATTCTTCCACCAATCAAAGGAGGCTTCAGCAGCACCAGGCAATGGGGCAAAGGAAGTTTGTTAGGAGTAGTAATCTTGGTTAAGGATTACATCACGGATGACTGGTGCCTCCTGAGTCTGAGGGGGCACCCTCAGAAGGCACCGACAGTGTCAGCGGCGGGGTGGAGCTGGCAAGCACCCTCAGAAGCCACCGGAGGCATCGGCAGCGGCGACAGGGCTGGCAAGCACCCACAGAAGCCACTGGTGGTAGCAGGGTCGGCCCTGTCAGGAGGGGCACATGCCCCCCTGTGCCCTCCCTACCAGTCACCTATGGATTACATCTTCAGTTTTGGAGGTGTTGACACTAATACTTTCCACCAGAGGATAAGGCACTGAGCGGAAAGAGTATAGAAGGGGTTATTTTTTTTATGGAGTTTACAGGACTGTTACGATCTCTTCAAATATCCTAAATGTCTACTGCCTCTCTGCCTGTTGTACTGGATGTGACAGATATGAACTAGCAACTTTCCTTTAATTCTGTGGGTACAATCTACCTAGCCTAAAACTAGGAAAATAAACTTCATATATAAACCTGGAGACATTAATTCTCAAAATATTATATAGCCTCCAAGCTGAGAACCTAGCTATAATGTAGCCGTTCTTTTGCTTTGTAACCAAAGATTTGCTGTTTATTAAAAGATTAAAAGTTAAATACTAGGAATGCACCAATAGAGATTTTGGGGGCTGATACTGATAGCCAATATTTAAAGAGACATATCAGTCGATGCCGATCTAATATCCAATACAGCTGCCTCCAGGTGGTAAGTTCGGTGTGGTGGAAGGGGAGGGGGGAGGAAAGGAGCATAGCAGGGACAGATCACTGCCCTAGCTGAATGCCCGGCTGAACACCCTGCCTCCACCCAAGAGCCAGGAAAATCCATGGCTGCACTGGGAGGCGGGAAGTGGCATGGGGCTGGGAGCAGAGCTGTGGCTTGCATCCTGGGAGGGTGGGGGGGCATGTGCCCCCAGATCTGCATGGCATGGGGAGGGCTGCAGCTGTGGGGTGGAGTCTGAGCAAGCGCGGTTCAGGGCTTTTCTTGCCAAGGGTTGGGCTCGGAGCCGGCTCTGGCAGCACTGGAAGGAGGCTGCAACCACCCCAAATTTCACCACTGCTTTGTTCCCAGCCCCACATCACCACCTGGCACAGCCCTGACTTTTCCTGGCACTTGAGTGGAGGCAGAGCATTCAGCTGGGGCTGTGCTGGGTGGGGGATGGCAGCGTGGGGCTGGGAGAAGAGCTGGGGTGAAATGTTGGGTGACTGCAGTCTCCTCCCAGTGCTGTCAGAGCTCACTCCGAGCCCAGCCCCTGGTGAGAAGAGCCCGGTGCAGTGCCGGCTCCAGCTCCACCCTGCAGCTGCAGCCTGCCCCATGCCACACCGATCTGGGGGCACAACCCACCCCCCACCCTCCTGGGGTGCAAGCAGTGGCAGAAGCTGCTCCCAGCCCACAATCTGTGCCTCAGTCCCGCGCCCCCCTACCACCCTGGCTGGGCAGCGCCTGCCCCTACCCCCTCCCTCACCACAGGAATTGATCTGGAGGCAGCTGTGCACAGCACGGGCATTTATTGGCCAAATTATTGGCCCCATGGGGCCAATATCTGCTATAGACAATTTTCTTCATATCGGTACTGATCTGATATCGAACCGATGTATCAGTGTACTTTTATTAAATACTAACCGCTCTCTAATCTTTGATATGCTAACCATACTGTATATGTGGAATACTTCATAAGGTTATCCCTGAAGTTCTAGCCCAGGTAGAAATCCACAAACAGTTGTTGTCTCTACCCCATACGACAGTGAAAGCTAAACTACCATGTACAGTAGCCACAGCACATTTGCTATAATTGCATAACTCAAAACTTCATTATCACTGCAACCATGTGGCTTGCTGCATTTTTTTCCCTTTCCCCAAATTGTAGCCTGAAGAATTCAATGCAAGTTTTAGCTATAACTAAGAACAGTTTTGAACTCATTTGGGAGTGCTCTGCTGCCTACACTGAGTCTCCCCTACCAAGCAAGGAATCACAGAAAAATTAAATAAATCAGACTGAAACTGACTTCCTGGAATAATCTTACAAAACACAGAGGTTTCCTCCAGCATTAGCCCACTCTTGACACATAAACAAGTAATTGGAGATCCAGTCTTTGAAATAGACCTCTTATTCAGGCTCCACAGCTCAATGTACAGATTGTATTTCTTGGAATGGTTCTCTACTAACCTCCAAATGCAAAAAAGGTTTAGGACAACAGTCGATAACAACTGGTAGCAGTATGTCAAAAGCAAATCTGCCTTTCTTTCTCTCCGGCAGCTATAAAGTTAGCTGTGTATCCTCAGTAAACTCAGTCCTACTAAAAAAGGCATTGCCATTGGCATGTTTAAAAAGAAGGAAGGGAGGTTCATCATCATATTAAGGTATCTTTACTTGATTGCAGATCCCTTTTAAAATTACTGCCATGCTACATCTTATCTCAGTTGTCTTGTTAAGGCAAACGTTGGCTGAAGAAGAAATAATGGTTCTGAGAGTCAAGTGAATGAGGTGCAAAGCTCATGGCTAAAGTTAACTAAGTTAGAATGACTTTTCACAGGCAGACTCCTCCTTCTGCTGCCCAGGTCAGCCCAGAAACCAAGGAGTAGCAAAAGCAAAGCTCAGTCTTATAGTCTTTACTCTCAACAGTGTAATTCCCTCCAGCTGAGTGTAGCTACATTTCCAAGTGCCAGAAACCTCTGCTAATTATTTTGCTCAGTGTTTAAAGACTAACACTTTCCTTGCCAAAACACTTCATTGGTGGGTTTGTATGCAATAGTATAGTTCCTCTTACTTTCTTTATTTCTTTCCTGGTTTATTTTTTACTGCCTAGTATTCACAGGGTGCAAAACACCAACACATAAATATGGCTAATTTCCAATATGACAAATGAAGAAATGATATTACCTCACTAAACAGAGATTTGGTGTTCTAATTCTAGTCTTTGTTATTTTGTCATGAAGCACAAACCTTGTTGGCATATGCTTGAATCAATATAGGGGGAACAAGTCACAAGAACATATACAATATTGGAGCCAAAAGGACTTGGGCATTTATTAAGGCTGAACAGCAATTCAAGAAATACATCATTTCTATATTTTTTTTTAAATGTTCATGAACACAATGGGGTTTGTGCTTAGAAAAAAGTGAGTAGTAAAAGTATAACTCAGTTTAGTTGGGTGTCTCAGCACCTGTATGGAAAACCTAAAGGCCATTATTCTGACACTGTAGATGGGGAAACTGAGGCAGAAATGGATTATGTCCCAAAATTTCAGAAATGGCCTTTCACTGTTGGTGCTTCCGTGTTTGGATAATTAGCTTTAGGTTCCTTGGGAAATGTTTTAAGGCTCTGGGCACCAACCACTATATTACAAATCAGTATCTTTTCAACAATTTTGCCAAGGGAGTTTGCTAAACTCTCCTCAGCAATCTAGGGACAATATTAGAGTTATTCCCACTCTGTTAATCAGAGCTGTCTGGCACTAGTAACATCATTTTTTGCCCTGCAGATAAATCAGCTTTTTAAATCTAGTACCACAGCTTTTGCGTGAACAACAGTAGTTTATTTCTCACCTTTCATGCTTCAGTTGAGAGTCATTTTTGCTCAAAAACTGCCCCCATAATTTACTGGAATGAGTCACAGTCCTAATCTTTACTCAGCATATTTCAACTCAGATATGTCTTCAAGATAGAAAAATCACAAAGGCCCAGATGATGCTCAGAGGTATTCAGGTACCTAACTCCTATTGATTTCACTAAGAGTCGGCCAGGTTTCCAACTTCTCAGAAATCAGTGATACTGGATCCAAAATTTTGTTTTAGCCCAGGCTGCCCAACTTCTGAGTGGCTGGGGTCCATATGCTGACCTTGTCACAGGTCACATGCCACACAGTGTGTACTGTGTGCTGGTCAGGCTCCCTGCGACTTTGCACCATAGCCAGCACTGCCCTCTTCCCCCACCCTGCTTGCCCCTGACTGTGTGGGCAGCACAAGTACCCATTTCCTCTGCAACCACATGGGTAGCAGTAGCCCCCCTTCCTCTATTACATGGGGAATGGGCTCACCAGGCCCCCTCCAACTATGTTACCCTACCTCAGAAACCCTGACCATCACAGCAGCATGAGGAATGAGGAGATGGGCCGGAGGACATAGTCATTACGCCACCAGTTGGATAGCCCATTATAAGAAAAGAACCACTAAAAAATACAGTTCAGGATTCAGGTTTGCAGTATGGCCATCACTCATTCTCTGTTTTTCCCCTATCGCCTACATAGCTGTAAATAACTAAAATTATTTGTAATATGTTTAAAGCCATGTGGGTCTACAAAGGTTGTTTTGGGCTCCTCTTCTGACTTCTTACTGCTAGTATAGCTTTGAAACTGTAAATTTCAAAGAGTTTAGAAGTCACATGACAGAAGCCATTTTTGTGCTAATGTCATTTGAGGCAAAATTCCAAGTTATACAGTAATTCCATATGAATAAACATAAGAAAATACCTCGCCTTTTTCTCTGTTAGTACCAAAATTAATGGCTGGAATCCATCTCAGAGTGTATTGAAGTGTATGTGAGGGAAGATGCCAAAAATCACATTTATCTTGTCTTGTAAATTTTTGGGGAAATGCATGTCCCAATTATCTTAGTCTAAAATTGTGTCATGGGAGTTTTAAAGCCCCAGGGATAGTCTGAACTTCTTATTTCAAATTAACATTACACTCCAAAGCTTAGCTGTAAATGTTCATAATTTACTTGTCAGAGGTTTTGAAAGGCACCATTATAATTCCAATCAAAGACTTTTTTCACTGGTGTTTAGAATGGTTTCTCCCAATTTCAGTAATGTTTTTGCTAAATCACATAGGGTGAGAAATAATAATACGATATCATTTAATTGAAAATGTCATTATGACAGGCAATACAATACACCGTTTAAGGCATGACATCTTGTAGATTGCTAACAAGTGGGATTGATTGCCACAATTATATCATCTAACTTTGTGTGCGTACAGATGCACATATATATATATGTGTGTGTGTGGGTATACACATATACATACATAAATATACTTAATACAGCAGAATCACCATGCATGGTATAAGACCACATTATCTTAAAATGCAACCATTTTTAACATTTTCAACAATCCTCTTACTCTTCTAGGTATCCAGTCCTCTATAAGTGACAATATTACATCTCTGAGAATGAGTATTGTTTCTTGAAAGACATATTTATTTAGGGGTGTAGGTTGTAGCCGTGTTGGTCTAAAGACATAGGCAAACGAGGTTCTTTGGGTGAATGTGATAACTTTTATTAGACCAACTTAAATAGTTGGAAAACAATTTTGATTAAAAATTGTTTTCCGAATATTTAAGTTAGTCTAATAAAAGAAATCACATTCACCCAAAGAAACATATTTATTTAGTGAAGTTTTGGCCTTGTTGGAGTTTATACAGAAATTGACTGCTATTCTGTAGACACACAAGCAAAATCTCCTACTCATTAATTTCTGTCTCAAAAATGTCTTAAAATAAAGTGCCCTGGTCCTTTAAAAATACAAAGAATAAGAACTTAAAATAGTAAAACAAATATTAACACAATGCTTTCCAGCATAAAAACACTACTATAGTTACAACAAAGTCTTTACCTTTTAAGGTATGTATGATTATGGTGCTATGCTTTAAAATATGCACACTGCATTTTCACTTTTTCTTCCTAAAGTGGAATATCAGCAGGGCTTATGGGTTGATTCCAAAAGCTAAAGCACAAACTACTTTTGGTTCACCAATAGGAGTAAATGTTGAGAGAAAAAAAAAAAAAGGTGTAATGTTGTAGGTGGCTTGGCTCATACTAGAAGATGCAGCACAGCCTTTTGCAGATACACATGCATTCGTAAAGCACAAAGGCTGGGCATCAAGATTTTTGGTTTCTATTTCTTGGCTCAGGTTGTGGTCTAGTGGTTATGTACAGCATAGTCAAATATAACTGTGCTCCTACAGAAACCTCATAGGAGAAATGAACCTGGGGAACCTCTGGATGTCAAAATATAAGTATCTTCCCCTTGAGCTAAAGGACCAGTTCTTCTAGAATGGAAGCAGCAGCAGAGTGAAAAGCCCTTCTCGATGGAATAGCCACTAGAGAATGAAGCAGACACAATAGCTAGCGTGCATTACAGAAATGTCTATAGACCTTGTATGGAATAATACAGGGGTTATCAATTTGAGGTACTTGGAAAGGTCATGGGGGTACATGTGGGCGCCGTGACGGCATCTCCCCCAGCATGTTCCCACACATTACTTCTTACCCAGGGGAGGAGAAGGGGGAAGGGAGGGCCGGGCACCACTACCACCCACCACCCCACGCTGCCACCGCCTCCCAGGAGCAGGGCCAGGGGGAAGGTGAGGCCAGCTGTGCCCCTTTGCAGGCCATACAGGCACCACCCAGCTGGCCGGACATGGGAGGAGGAGGGCTTGCACAAGGCAGCTGCCACCACTGCTGCACCCACCACCACACGCCACCACGGCTGCCCTGTGCTGCTGTGTGTCAACTGGGGGTATGCATACCCCTAGGGGTACTTGGAAAGGGCAAAGGGTGTACATGTCGGTGGACAGGGATGAAGCATGTCCCAGGGCGTGGCGGTGGTCTCTCCCCCGGTGTGCTCCCACATGTTGCCTCTTACCTGGCAGAGGAGAAGGGGTACCCAGAGTGGAGTCTCTCCCACTCTGCATCCAACCACCGCCACCAAAAGGGTTACGCTTGTTAAAAAAAGTTGAAAACCTGGATTAATACAACCATTGATTGGTACAAATTAAGGACCTATTAACAACATAAACCAAAGTAGGCCTCAAAGGAACATAAAGCAAGGTATAACATTTACAGCTTGCATGGGAGTGCTGGAAATGTAGCTTGTTACTCCTTATCGTGCCTTGCAAGACCAGCAATAGAGACCATTGATAAGACCAGGATAGGACACCAAAACAAAGATCAGAGTGACCTGGTAACTAGGTTTCCTATCTAGTGGAAAGGTCTCACTAGCTGGTGAAAATTTGATGTGGGATATCACCTAAAGATGTTTTACTAATTGGCAAGTAGGAGAATTTGGACATGCATGCTATTAGCATGAAATTTTGATTGGTGTATAAAAAGGGGCCTGGGAATCCTTAATACTTTATACTGGGCTTAGTGCTTATGCATTTCATGCCTGTACCATACCAGCAAATCACCTAGCTAGCACCATGGATGGGCTGCTCATGGATGTTAGTGTCTAAGTTTGTTTGCAGAAGTAAGCTTAGTGAGCTTTTTATCACGAAGAACTGAAGCCTGCAGTCTCTTTCTTAAAACAACAAGGTCATTAGGGGCAGAGCATCATAGACAGTATCATAGCAGTGCATGCATAGACCATTCAAACTGAGGGAGCTTGATGTGACTGGTAACACCTAAGGGCCCCTATATACATGCCTGATGCCTGCTCCAACGCATACTAAATAACACATTTCAGAGCAGGCTCAATTAATAGAGTCTCCTGTAGTGTGCTAATTAGCATTTTCCACAAGCCTTGGCATCAGGTGTATTCAGTGTCCCCACACTTCAAAATTGCAGTGGGGATGCTTTAACTAAAGCTTGTCAAATAAAGGCTGCCCTAATTAAAGTGCCCTTCCCTCACCCCACCCTGGAGCACATGTAAAGATGCCTTAATGGCCTAACAACACTAACAGAGTCATTGATGGAGTCCACCCTGACAAAATTGGTGACTCCCTGATGTCCTAGACATCTACTTTGTGCCTTATGAAAAACTGCTTGGTAAAGTAGCTAAGACCGTCCTTTCTTATTTCAGGAAACTGAGTTCTGGTCCCTCTCTAAATGCTCAGGTCCATTTTTTGTACCTGTGTCCACTGTGTCCATGGGTAAATAATTGTTATACCTCTCCTCAGGCCTCATCTCCTACTAAGGGTTGTGAATGTCTCAGAAGCATTAACAGGAATCAGTGGAAGATCTGGGACTAGGACACACAGTCTTTGGGTTTGCAGATTAGAATACCATCCAAGGGCATTGTAGAAACAACTTGCATATGCCCATCCCGCTTAAGCTGCATGAAGGTAGATCTTTTCCTGTGACTGTCTGCAGCAGGGGTTAAAATTGCAAGAGTTGGCAACACTGATATAAATACATACCCACATCTTTACCTCCATTTGACTTTTGTTGAAATGCTGTACTTCAAACTACCCTACTGATTTTCATTATCCCAAACACTGTAATGTTAAAATTGCTAAGACTTTTATAAAAAAATACTGTAATGGCTAAAATTCTGATAAATTACAGTGGGTGTTATTTTTAATAATTTAGCATAATGGCTGCAGCCTTTTCATGAAAGTAGCAATTAAGTCATCACAGTCGCCCGGCCTATACAAATTTATTGTGTCTGTTTTTATTGCACGTACCTCCAGAACCATTTCGCTGCACTACCTGACACCAGAGTCAGAAATCATGCAGGGAAAACTAGTAGAAAAAGAAAGGTCATTAATTGAAACTCTTATTTTTTATTATGTTCCACTGATATTAACCCAGTTGCAAATGGCTCTGCATCTCAAACATTAGGTTTCTCCATGTAATTATCATTGCTGTAGTTGCATGTCCAATCAAACACACTTCTTGTGTTGAACCAGGGAAATGTGCAGAGATGCATCACCAAATTCATCTAGGTTTCAAGGGCACCTCAATTCTGGAGCCCACATTTTAATTCTTGGTTTTCTTATGAACAATATTTACACCTGATAGGATTTTTGACATGCCTCATCTCTTTTTTTCCATGGCTGCCCCTGTCCTGCTGCATAAATAACTTTTTCCTGGAAAACCTTGTTATTATCCTAGCAGGTGTTTTCCTCTTTTCATTGTGTTGCTGCTCCCTCTCTCAGAGCAAAGTGCTTGTTGCTAGTTTACATCGGGTCAGTAAAGAGGCATAAGCTAGACGAGAGATTAAGTTTTAGCATCAAGCCCACGGTGTGCTGCATGTAAATCCTCCAGTTTTCATGTTCTACATTAAAAAAAAAAAAACTTTCACTGTTTTTTAAGTCCTAATGTTAACTAGGAAGAAGGAAAGCTATACCCAGAGACATCATGGAACAGTGACCAGGCCACTTGACTATGACTGTCTTTTCCTCTTCACACTGCCACTGATTCACTGTGAGATCTTGGCCAAATCACATAACCTCTTTCTACTTCAGCTTCCCCATCTGCAGTAAAAGGATAGTGTTATTTTATATGGACCCTGATCCTGTTAAACAGTGAGCACTCTGGCCCTGATCTAGAAAAAAACACCTAAGCATGTGGATAGTCCTGATGGCAAAGTTGACTAGGATGACTCATAAACACAGAATAAACTTATACACATTTCATTGAGATCAACAGGATCTGTAAGTGTAGTTACTTTAATATCAGTGAAGGGCCAAATTTTCAAACAGAGGGCCTCTAAGCTGCACCTGTAAGCTGCTCCTCTGAAGTAGCCCGGACTGACTAGTGGGCCAGTCTGAGCTACTTCTATCCAAAGCAAATGCAAAACTCGGAAAAAAACAAGCTTTCCCACTGGTAAACTGCCAGGGTAAGACAGACAAATGGGATGTAATAGAAAAGTAATAGCCTAGGTAGCCACTAGAATTCCATCTGGGCCTTATCACATACATACAGTTAGGGCACCTCTTCTGTACCCTCATCCCAAAAAATAAGAATAAAAATTACACATAGATTTTTCACCTATTCTTGAACCCTACATCTTTATCTTTTACCATATCTTGTTGACTAAGACAAGATGCTGACTTCCTGAGACATACTTATCTCTGTCTTACCATTTTGCATAATTAAAATGTTTAGTTATCATTTTCAGTAGTGAGGTATGAGGTCCATTTGGAGGAAGGATCCAAAATGGTGTTGTTTATTCTAACCATTTGGAAATATGCAAACACTCAGACTTCCCCTCCTGGGTCTTTTTTTCTCTTCCTTTGGATCAGTAGTTTCAAATGAATTGGGCCTAAGGCCAATGGTTAAGAGTCGTAGGATTCTAGTTCTATCCAAAGGTACATTTCATAGTCATTCACATTACTGTCTGCCACTGATTTGTATGACTTGGGATAAGTCACAGCATTTCCTATGCCCTCATTTTACCCATCTGCAAACAACAAATTTTTGAAGGAAGGAATTCCTCAATCTTTCTCTCCTCCCAGGTGAAGGGAACAGCAGCAGTGGCCAAAGTAGAAGTTTACAAAAGCCCCACAGTCCTGCCAGTCTATCAGATTGGGTCCCAATAAAATTACAGACACACTGTAGCAAAGTATATTTTAACCCTTTGTGAATCCCTGGCCATTAGTGATTTTCAGTAGCACTCCTGGGTACTATAGGAAGATTACTAGGAAATGAAAGATTGTTGGGGAAGGTGGGTCATAAGTAGGACCTGTTGTGGGGGAAAGGGTAAGGGCTGGAAACCCAGAAAGGCCTACTTGAGTGATGCAGGGATGTAGCAAAGATGGACAAGCCAGGTTGTGTGTAGGCTCTTTCTACCCCATATCTTTTTTCCCCTACCACAATGGGAAGAGGGAAGTTGATATAAGGGAAATGGAACATATTCAGGTTCGGTTTAACAGCTACAGTAAATACTCTTAAAAACAGCAAAACCTCTGGTCTTAAAGATATTTATACTGAATAAATAAAACACTTCAGACCAAAGACAAGGACCTGGCTACTTCAATTGAACAATACTCATGTAACCACATACAAAGAACTCAAGATATGGCAGCAAGCATATACTGTAGCACTCCTGAAAACAGGGAAAGATACCTCAGATCCAAAGAACTTCACACCTATATCCTTTCTATGGCATCTTTTCAGACTCTATGAATGTCTTATCTTAAACCATTTATCACCAGTTGTCAAAGAACACCTAATCCCTGAGCAAGCTGGCCTCTGCCTAGGAAAATCATGCACTGGTCAAGTATTAGACATCATTCAGCACATCAAAGATGGCTTTGAAAAAGGAATGGTCACTGGTGGTAGATTCGTAGACCCATTAGCAGTCTATGACACACCAGAGGGTCCTTGCAAAAATATTCAATGAGATGAAAGCTTACCAACTACCATGAATAATACAACCCTTGCTAGAAAATCAACAATTCTAAGTCAAATTATGTAAGTGGAGCCAATGGCAAAAAAAAAAAAAGAACGACCTTCCTTAAGGGAGCACATTTGCACCTATACTATTTAATGTCTACACCAACAATCAACCAATTCACCAAGCATGAGAAGTTTTATTTATGCGGACAATTTGCGTACCACCACCCAAGCTAGGAACTTCACCCAAGTCAAAGCCACACTGGCATCAGTGCTCAATGGGTTGTCAGACTATTACATCAAAAATCAACAGCATGCCAATTCAAATAAAGCACAGATTAGTCCCTTCCAGCGTTGAACTCAAGATACTAGTAAGCCACATAACCTAATGTGGAATGGAATAACTTTCTCCCACTGCCTGAATCCTATCTACATGGGAGCAACACTAAACCACCTACTTTCATATAAAGCATATGTAGAAAAGACAAAGTACAAAGTTAGTTCCTGGAACAACATATTAAAGAAGCTCGTCAATGAGCTTTATCATTTGACAGCTGAATACACATGCCCGATTTGAGAAATATTGGCGCATGTAAAGCTGCTAGAACACAAGTTGCAGGTGCATTACTGGATGCCTTAAACCAACAAACGTCAATAATATCCATCTACTTGCCACAATCATCCTACCAGACATCAGAAGAACAGTAGTAAACAAAACAGAATAGACCCAGCAGATGGAAGACAAGAAGCACCAGTACATGGCTACATTGCAGCTCCCAGTAGACAAAGATCATGGAAAAGTTTCCTCTTCACAATGCAAGCACTGGATGAAACATTGATAAACACACAAATAAAATGTGGCAATTTTCATGACTAGAGATGATCCAGAAGGGAGTTAGGATGGATACCAGAATTGCCAAATGTTTTCCTGCAGGTGCAGAGCTTGATTGGCCAACATGGAGAAGCTTGAAAGGCTTCTGTTACTGACCACCTTCTAACTGGGGGTCAGTAATACTAAAGTTAACATGTATCTGTTGGGATAATCCAATAATGCAAACACCATGTGTGAATGTGAAGGAAACTTTCAGACTACAGAACACTAATGAGGGCCTCACTAAGGCTACATAGCAATAAACAGAATGTGCTAATTTCTGTATCCAAATTTGAACATGGTGAAAGAACACAAGAAGAAGAAATAGGTTTAGTTTGAGTTCAGATTTGACTCAAGAACTGGCAGAGACACATTGCCCCTTAGTTTTAACAGAGAAACAGTTTGCCCATCCCTAATTTTCAGCCATTCAGGGAGATTGAGACTCCACTAGACTGAACCACCTAGTAATAAAGTAATAATATACAGCAGGCACCTAATTATGTAGACCTAGTAACAACTGGTCCTCATCTCCATGTGGAAAATTATGTTTTAAAAAATCCTAGCTGAAGGCTTTGCAGAAACAGTACGCTGTCACATCAAAACCCAGTCACATCAGGTTTCCTGGTCTTTGGTATAGTACCAAACTCAGGGGACTGATCAGTTTAAAAAGAGAAACTAGTGTGCCCCAGGCAAAAAAATAATGCAGAGCAACACCAATTCACACTATCAAATGGAATAAGAACAGCAAACCATCCACTCTGCCTTCACCTTCTCTTTACACTGGCCTCTTTCCCCTCCTCTTCCCCACTTCCCCTCCAAATAATACTCTTCTTTCCTAGCTCATGCAACTTCAGGGGATTATTGTTTATTCCCCACACACCAATTTAAGTCAGAAAATTCCTGGCAGCACAAACAAAATGCTACATGTCTATCCATAGTAAATGTGACTGCATTATGGGAATGATTATATTGTTGGTAATCTTGTCACAGGTGTGCTGTAGTTCTTTTCTAACCCAATGAGTTGCTGTGACGGAGTGAGTCATTAAAGAGATTAAATATGCTGTCTTTGATTCCTTCAAATCCACCAAAAAAGAAAATCCAAACACCTGTAGGACACTCATGTTTCACGTAGCATGTCCTATGGTATTACCAAGTCAGTCATCAAGGAAGCTCCATTCCTGCAATGAAACCAGTTGTGTTTTCTGGATTTTATTTCTTTTTTTTTCCCTCCTTTCCCCTGCTGCAATCAACAGACAAATTGATCTGACACTTCATCTGTACAGAAGGGTCCCTGGGGAGAGGGTACGTGTGCGGTATGTGGAGTGTGTTGGGGAAGAGAGGAGTTGGAGGGGGTAGGTAAAGGGTTCAAAAGTGAAGTCATCAAAAATAATGAGGCTGTTCCGCCCAGCTTCCACTGAAGCAAAGGAGCAAAGTGCCCTTTCAAATTGGGTGTCCCAGCTCCACAGCTGAAATAACTGGTCATAGAGAGCTGCAAGCAAATTGCTTTGACAAGGCTGTTACTGTTGTAAGAGTTCAAGGGTTTTGGACGCTAGGTCAGCAGCTGCCAATCAAGCGGACAGAAAAAGCTTCTCGTTGAGCCTGTGATTTCTACCTAGGCCGCAATTATCCCTGACTATTCCTGTACCTCAGCAGCTCCTCTGATTAAACCTGCCTCCCTTTTACATCTCTTTCAGAGTGCGATTCACACACTAATTAGTTGCCTGCTCTCCACTGAGATGTCAGACCCTCAGTCAATTTATCTCTATTTCAGCCTGCTCAGAGTGACTTCCCCAGTTATCAAAATTTAATCATGCCTTCAAAAATGTTGAAAAGTGGTCATTAGAGGCAAAAGGCCACAGGATACAATATTCATTTTTCTCTATCTTCCAGTCATCCAGCTGGCATCTATAATGGATATCCTGGGGGCTGTGAGAACACGTTGATTTATGCAACCTCGCTCTTGCTCTCACTGTGGTGCACCAGGCTGCTTTAAAGAACAGGTTTTAACAAGGTCTGAGGTGGGAGGACATTAATCATGGTAGCATTGTATGTGAAAAAGGGTGCTGTGTAGTCAGAAGAACCCCCTACAGCAGGGCAGTTAGATTTTTTTTTACCACCTTCTCAGTGATAAAGGAGAGTTTGACAATTGATTAGACCTTTCTGTAACCTTGCAGTCCTGTGAAATGATGAGAGACAGAGAGGAGGGGGAAGAGAGAGGGAGAGAAAGAGAGAGAATGATTCTTATACTGACGGTTTTAAATGTGCAATAACTTTATGATTCTTGACTGAAACTGGCTATCAAAATCAGTCCCAACTCAATACAGTCTAAAAAAGATCATTCTCGGAATAAGAGCCCTTTCAGCTGTACATGTCAGAGCCAATCATGGGTACCAGCAGCCTACAGTGACTCTCCTGCATACTATGTAGTATACAGTGGAACCCTGATAAAAATCGCATCGGGTAACATCACTCCTCACTGAAAGTTCAAAAGTAGGTTTCAGCAAAATCAACAGTGATGAAGTGAAATTTGTTGACAATGTTTTTTTTTTCTTTCGTGATTATTATTCTTCCTTCCTCTTTCTAGGCGTCTAGAGGAATGATTTTTGAACTTAGGTGCATGTGAGTGAGAATGTGCATTTGCATGTGACTAACCCATGCCGCATACTAACAGGAAACATGCATGCACAAAGCAGGGGTTTGTATGGATACACTGAGTATTTCCTGGCATGCAATTTGTAGGTGAATATACATTTATAACTGTGCATGCTTAATTTAAAAATCTACCCTAATATCTGGATTTTTCCCCCTTTCAATAGGATGGGCTGGATGCTCACCCCTAGAGACACTACAGCCAGTAGTGCAGGCAATGTGTTATATTTCCCCCACACTAACGATGTGACTTAACCCTGAGCTGCAATTCTCCCGCTATTTCAGTCCTATGCTTTTGTCACTATTGCATGTAGTAATTGCCATTTTCCTATCCTCCTGTCCCGGGATCTCTCAAATTGAAGAACCCCCCAAGCTCTTGCCTTTCTCCTCTCTGATACTTGAGACATTTGGGGTAAACATTCAGCACAGTATGCATGCATTGAGCTGAACAGCTCATTAATAATGCTGGGATCACAGTGCAACTAAACCCTCATGTCATGCTGAAAATTTAACCCTGAATGTCTGGATGTCATAAGAGACATTTCTTTTCCACTGACAGAATCAAAATGAGGGCGAGTAAGAGGGGAGGGAGGCAGGGGTGAATCGGGCACATACAGACATGCAGTGTTTTTTCCTCTTAACTCTAGAATACAAACATCACCATTCGGGCTCAATCCAGTAGGGCCATCCAATCCAGTACTCAATCCCTAACAGAGACCAATACAGGCATAGGCCACAGAAAAGGCACAAGGTAAAACAGGCAGTCTTTATTGTTAGAATATAATCTTGGTCTTTCAATTCAGAGCTTTGGAATCCTAGAAACTGTAGTATACAACACAGTGGACACATCTACATGAAACACTAAATTCGCAGTAGACTAATTCTACTGAGCATTAGCACATCATGGCAAAAGTACTAATGTGCTAATGCACAGTAGAATTGGTCTACTGCGTATTAGTGTCAATAAAAAAGTGTGCACCCTACTACACTGGTACTAAAATGAATGCACCTTAGTTGGCACATTAATGCACGTGTAAATGTGCTCAGTTTCTTGGCCATCCATTCTGTATACCGATTCTAGAGGGCTCCCTGTAGCACTTTCTCCAGGGAAACAAGCAGCACCTTTTATGATTCAGCAGTAATTTACAAAACAAAAGTAATTATTTTGCAGTAGGACTGATAACTTGTAGGTCTGTTTTTGCTGATCCATCAGCAGGTAAACGAGAAGGACATTAAGCACCCACAACAGTATTTCCGGCCATTAACTCTCATTGGCAGGGCAGCCCCAAGCAAGTCACTGAGCAAGAAGTTCACTATACAAGATGTTTACTGCGCAGTTGAACAATTAGCTGCACAGTAAATATCTCGGAGTCTACATGTGCACCCCTATTAGGCTGGAGTAAGCTAATTTACTCTGCAGCAGGATAGTGCTTTTAAGTACAAGCACAATCCTGCTGCGGAGTAAACAACTCTGCAGCAGTGCACATGTAGATGCTGGAGGGGCTGGCTGGGCCATGAGGATTCTTCAGTACAGGGGCTGCCTGCTGGCTAGTCTCACGCTGAAGCGCGTCTGTGCCCCAGCCACCGCTGCCCTGCCCACCCTCCCCAGCATGTGATGTTGGGGGGAGCAGCCCTGGGCTGGAAGGCTGACTTCCCAGGCTCCCTGCCAGTCAGGGCTGCTCCACCTGGGCTCCACATGCTGCACATGAATAAACTTTGGAGCTTATTGCTCCAGAGTTAATTGCTCCCGGGCACACATTCAAACAGCGTACCCAGAAGCAATAAGCTGAGGAGCAATAAACTCCTCAGTGTATTTATACACTGTAATTGCACATGTAGACACACCCACTTATGACTAACCAACTCATGATACAATATGCTGGAGAGTACAACAATGAAATACACCACAAAATCACTTAAGAGCATGTTTTCAAAAAGAAAATTGGATACTTGTATGCTAAGATACATTTTAAACACAAAATGTATGTGTGCAACCATGGTTCTTTGGGTAGATGTCTATCTTTTATTAGACCAACTAAATAGTTGGAAAAATTGTTCCTTACAAGCTTTCATGCACAAACACCCTTCTTCTGGCATAGGGAGAGTCTGTTGATGTTTGTGTGCTCTCCTGGGTAGAATAGAAGCCAAAACGTAAAATGCAGGTCTGTGAAAATGCAAATGTGCAGCAGTGAGGATCAGAGGGAATGACAGACAATAGGTGTGAGACAGGTAAGGGCGGGGAAGGGAAGGAGGAACTTAGAACAGTGATAAAATGTAGCTGGTAAAATGCAGGCAGGTTACGTGGGGTTATCAGAAGGCAGGCAGGTTATAATGTGCCATAAATCCAATGTCTATATTTAGTACATGAATTTTTGTAGCCAGTAGATTTAAAAGTGAAGTTCATAGGCTTGTCTTCAAAAGGTGTTTTGTAAATTCCTTTGAGGATTAGAACTAAGAGATTGGAAAGAGAGTGGTTATCTTGTGAGAAGTGTGGCCCCACAGGTAATTGGGTATTTTTGTCTTGGATAGATTTTAGGTATGCGTTCATTCTGGTGCACAGTTGTTGTTTGGTTTCTCCTACATATTTTCCATCAGGGGATTTAATGCACTGGATGACATATATTGAATTTCTGGAGGTGCAGGTGTAAGATCCAGGAATGGTGATGCTTCTGTTGTGGGGTATAGTTATTGTGGGAGTGGTGGAGATGTGTTGGCAGGTTTTACATTTTTTCTCCTGGTGTGTTTTGGGCCATAGGAAGTTTGCATCTGGTGATGAGGCTGGGGGGGGTCAGTGCTCATTGGAAGGGTTGGATGGGTGGTTCTGGAAAGATGTCTTTAAGAACTAGGTCTTCTTCTATTATGGGTTGCAATTGTTTGAGGATTTTCCGTATAGGTTCCAAGGAAGGATGGTATGTCATAACCAATGGTATGCTATTTGTGGGGATTTCCTTTTTGTACTGCAGTAATTCTTCATCTGGTATACAAGTAACTCTTTCAAAACTATGTTCTATCACTGTGGAGGAGTGTCCTTGTTGGGTAAAAGCCCTTTTGAGATTCGAAAGGTGACAATCACAGGTATTCTCCTCAGCGCAAATTTGGTGGTATCAGAGAGCTTGACTGTATATTAAAGCTTTCTTGCTGTATTTAGGGTGATTGCTGGTTCTGTATAGATATACATGTTGGTCTGTGGGTTTCTTGTATATGGTGGTTTGTGTTTTACCATTTTGGATATTGATCATGGTGTCCAAAAAGGAAATGCTGCTGTTAGAGTATTCAAGCAGTAGTCTGATGGAGGGGTGATGATTGTTGCATTTTTGGTGGAATGAATCAGAGAATTCAGGGTTTCGGTACAAATGATGAAGATGTCATCTATGTATCTCAGGTATAGTATGGATTTGATGGTGCAGTTCTTAAGGAATTCCTCTTCCAGGTGGGGCATAAAAAAGCTTGGCATATTGTGGGTCCATTATGGTCCCCATACCTGTGCCCAAGGTCTGGAGGAAGTGTTGATTGTTTAAATTGAAGTTGTTGTGTGTGAGGATGAAGTATATGAGTTCAGTGATATCCTGAGGTCTGTACTCTGAGTTGTAATCTTGCTCTTGAAGATATGAGGCAGGCTTGGATGCCATCCTGGTGTGGGATGCTGGTGTATAAGCTAGTGACATCCATGGTGGATAGGAAAGTATTGCTGGGAAGGTGGTCTGTGTTTTGAGTTTTTGCAGGAAGTCTGTTGGTTTTTTTTGGATAAAACTAGGTCTTTGGGTGACAAGAGGTTTTAGGGTGGATTCAATGAAACCTGATATTTCCTGAGTTAGGGTTCCATGGTTGGATATTATTGGTCTGCCCGGGTTTCCTTGTTTGTGGATTTTAGGGAACACATAAAAAGTCCCTGGATTGGGTAGTGAGGGGATCAAGTTCTGTAGTTTTTCTTGTAGTTCAGATGGAAATGACATGATGGTAGTTTTGAGGAGAAATGGGGAGTTGGATCTTCCTCTAGTTTTCTGTAGTACATTAGTTAAACACAATTTTTGATGCCCAATTCCCATTGCCTTCTTTTCAAACTGACTATGCATTTGGGCAAGTACTAGTCACAGGAGTAAAATTTAGAAGGATTAGGCTCTCTGTGGGAGTTCTCCTGATCTCACCAGACACAAAGCTACAGATTGTAACAGCCCTAATGTTATTATTCTTTGGCTGGTTGCAGATGTTTTAAAAAAAAAACAAACCCAAAATCATGCTTTACCAGAAGCAACAGCATGTTAGTTTGGCCCGGCTTGGAAGTGTCTGCATAGATCAGGTGCTGCAGCAGGGCTTTTTGGCTGAATCAATCAGCTATTACATAAAAGTTCCAACCCCCCCCCCACTAAAGCACCCTATCTTTACAGACATCAGGTGACCCAGCTCCAACTAACATACTGCCTCTTCTGGGCATATGCTGGATTTGGCACAGGAGCGTGCCAAGTTTAAAGTAAAGCACCATATTTTTTTCTTAACATCTGCAAACAGCATTTAGCCCTGCCTGATTTTAGATGTATTAACCAATATGGCATACGCTGGCTTGAGAGTTCAGCATCTCTGAAAACAAACATAAATTGATTCTTTGAAAAATAAATCCCCATATTATTTTATAAGAACAAACAATCACTGTATAGGATAGAGGAAACTAAGAACAGATCAATAAGAACATAAAAATATTGGAGGTACCATACTGGGTCAGATCAATGGCCTGTCAGGCCCAGTATCCAGTCCCCAACAATGGCAAGAATCAATGCTTTAGAAGAGAAGCATATAAACAGGGTGTATCTAGAATGATTTGTTTTCTGTCATAACCTCTGTGCTATCCACCATCATTGGTTTAGAAAAACTTCCCTGACTGCTTTATTTAATAGCTGTTAATGGATCTATCATCTGTGAATTTGTCTTGTTCCTTTTTGAACCTGGCTATACTATCTGCTTCTATGAACTCCTCTGGCAATGAGTTCACAAGTTAACTATATACTGTGTAAGGCAAGTACTTTCTCTCTTAGTACTTTTCCTCTTGTTGATCCAGAGGCATTAGATATATATCCCATAAGAGAGGCAATAGGAGACTCCTGAACCTAAACACCAGAGGTCAAAAAAATGGAGACCTTGGATGCAGACAGAAGTGACAATTTTATAGCTGTTACCAAACACAAGTGCATGGCTGCACACCATTTAAAAAAAGGCCGATTAGGCAAAACTCTGAACCCTAATTGCTCAGGGTTCAGATGAAGATGTTTCAAAACAGAGCGTCTTCTGTAACTTTTGTCTGCACTGCCTGCTAGCCTCTGAGCTATTTTCAGAATGGGAAGGGGGGAAAGGAGCAAAGGGAGTTCAGTCTGGGGTTTTTTCAGCCCCCCCTGGAGGGTGGGGTATGTGTATTGGAGACCGCCCCCCCAAGTTGTGAGGGCTCCAATTCACCCACCCCACCATCCATGGGAAACCCTTAGAACGAGCTCCTTTTTCTCCCTTCCCCACTCCCATTCTGAAAACCAGAACAGATTGGGATTGTTGGAACTCAAAACATTTCCTGCAAAGCATTCTGAGTTACAGCGGGGAGCTGCACTTCTGTCTGTACCCCTTGTGCCCATAAAAAGCATTTGTTAGTGGAAGATGCTTTGCTGTTCCATTTGTGACCAGCATTATATGTGGGGAAAGTGTTATAGATTTTCTGGGATTGTCTTGAGGTGAAGCAACTGCTGCACTGTACAAAAAATGGAAATAACTTGAGGTTCCTAAGGAAAATTAACTGCACTAAAAAAATGGGTTAATAGCGGTCGGTATTTTGGGCAGCACGTATTTTGCATCACCATCTTTTGAGCTGTATAAAAACTGCAAAAAACTAGGAGCTGTAAATGTATTCTTTATTCGAAAGGAGTGAGTGGAAGTACAGTACTAAATGATCATTTTCTTCCAATTGCTGTGTCTCCCTGGCAGTGTGGACAAGCACGAAAGCTATAATTTTCATTAAAAGACTCATCCAGATATTTGGCACAGATTATATGACTCCTAGAGCCATTCAGGCACAAACACACAATTAACCCATAAAGCTGAGCTCATATAATATTTATTTCAGTTTTTCTTATATATCAATGATACACAGAAAGAGGAAAGAGGCTACAGAGATGTTTGCAATAAAAAATAAACACCACATGTCTATACGGTAATATAGGCTACAGGGGTTACTTTAATCTCTAGTTTTGATTACAATGATGTAAAAGAAGGAAATAAATCCAAGATGTTATAGAGAAAAAACATTTAACCATAGAAGAAGCTATCCAAATTACACAGCAAGATGAAGCAATAGTAAGTCAAATGCAGTTGTGGAAAACGTCTGAATATAATAAATATGATAAAGAGAAAAGAATAGGATATACTAAATGTATGTGTGAATATATCCTGTATCTACACACTCACCCACAAGTATGTAACATTGTGTAGATATTAGTAGGTATGGCCTTATTCATATGATACTAAAAAGGAAAAATCATCAACTAAAAGTGAATTAAAACATCATACTTAACTACAAATAGTACACAGTTAAGGTTTGATGCTGTATGACTTAAGGAAGAACTTCACTGAAGTTTTCCTTGGATAAAGTTAAGAAATGGTGCATGCATATTTTAAGAGACTATATTTTCCAGTTGGGAGATTGCAAACAGTGGCTCGCTCTTATCTACATTGTAAGTTATCATCTAGCTCTACAGTAAGTTATAGTATAATTCTGTAGTCAGGCCTATCTATCAAAGTAGCATTCAAAATGGTCATCAGAATAACTTTTCAAATCAAACCATTTGAAAAGCATAGCAGTCCGTTTGTTTATTTTTTGGAGTAAACTTTTGGAGACACAAGACCCAGATATCATGCAATTTTCCAATGTCACAAAGCATTCCTAAAGTGCTCTTTGTAAACATGACCTTAAATTTACTTTCATCCATAACTGTAAAATCTAAAATTAGAAATGATGATATACAATCAAGTTTCTTTTGGAGGATAAATGTCTTCATCTTCCCTGAACTAGGAAAGCAAGGAGGAAAAGGTACAATACAGAAGCATAACAAGTCCAGATAACAACATGAATATTACTTGCTGTAAAAAAATACACACTTTCAAGATAGATAGACAAAATAAGCCACATGTTCTAAAGTAACCCACATATAGCAAAATTATGACCCCGCTATATTTATACACACGGGTGCAGTTTTCATACACTATTATAGTCTCATATTATATATCTTTAAATCATGCTGCGAAAGTTTCTGCCTTCCCCTAATGCTGGCTCTAATTTAGGATGAACAACTACTCTCATAAAGAAAAACTGCTGCTGCTGCTGTTTATTAGGCTGCAGAAAGGTCTCGCTGACTAATGTCCCAGGATTAAATGAATGTGGAATAATAAGAGCTGATTTATTTGTGCTCGGGTAGGATAAAGCTGCCACTGATTTTACAAGAAACTATTCATCTGAGGGCTACTATAGCTAGTAAATTGTGGCTGTTGCTGAAATTAGTCTCCAGGCCTTCATGTAATCTACAGTGTGAAGTAGCAATGTGGTAATAAAGCTATTGTGAGTAGTTGGTGTATTTAAAAGGTCCCACTTTTATCCCTGTCTTAAGGGATTCTAAAAGTCAACCTTCTGAGATTCCTCTTTGAAATTCTACCATGGGTTGCATTTCTACCCTGGGAATCTAAGACAATTAAACATATATATAGTTATCAATAAAGCAGAGGAGATTGCATGCTTTTTTTTTTTTTTGGTATGTGTGTGTTTTTGATTCTCCACAGAGCCTAAAGCAATGCTTTCTATGCCATTCCAATCTGTGCAGAGGACTTTGTGCGTACTGAAAATGTTAGTGACAACAACAATAAAGTGATCCCTCAGTGGGAGGGAAAAACACAAATTCTTTTTTATTTCTTGGAAATTGTCAGATGCAAGCAGTCTGGATTTACAGACCAAAAGAGAGCCAAAACATAACCAGCCCTGCATCAACAGAAAAGGCATGGTCAGAAATGCTGAAGTGTTAAAAAGGTCAGAAATTATCAGAAAGCTTGTGTACAATTGTACAGATTTAACATTAACAAAGCAACAAAAGTAGTTCACATTGGGAGAGTTTCATACTTGGTCATTTCCACAGAATGAATGTTATTACCATTCTATAGCATTTGGTGGTCTAGAAAGTTGATAGGTCTGATAGACAGTTGCCCACATTAAGAAAACCAACTTTCCATCATGTCTGTCACTCCCAGAAGAGAAATCAAGGAAATTCTATTACCAGTTATAAGCTCATGTCTACCAATGCTGCTTCTTCCAGGTTAGAGGTTCGGACTCATTTGTAGAGATAGCTTGTATTGCCTGTCCTGTACCTCATCTCTGAATAAATACAGTAGATAACTTCAGTCTCTGGTGCTGTTAATCTGACAGCCTTCATAGGTACTAAATCCACTTTAAAAAGAACAAATTGACAAACATTGTTCTTTACGAAATGTACATTATTTTGCATAAGTAGCCTATTTCCTTTCTGACTAGAAGGTCCTACTTGTAATAATTCTATACTACTGGGGGTAAATTATTTATTTATTTGGAAACATACATCAGCAGCACTCATCACTTGATACTAAAATAACAAAATATCGGTAAGTTGTTATTTTTTCTCAAAGATTGTTTTTTTCTATCTTTAACCTTTAGAGGTGAGAGATTTTATTTCTTATGGTTGTGTCTTTCAACTTACTTTAATCCTTACCATCTTTGTTATCCACCTTGAAAAAGAACAAGGAAGTAAAGAATATCTATTTAGGCCTGGCATGAAAATTCAATCTGGGATTTCTACAGGTGAAGAGTGTTCATTAGTGAATTATTGTAAGGCACCGAACAAGCTGTGTGAGAGTCCTCTACGTCTCTGATGCTAGTTCAGACTTTGTGAGATAACACTTCTCACCTAGAGTGGTTTTCATTTCTTTGTATTGTAACTATAGTGACAAATCTTATCCAGAAAATATACTGCACTTAGCTCCGCAGTTTTTGTTTTCAAATGAAAGGTTATCAACTTTTTCTTTTAATACTATGTTTTATAATTGAATGCTATGCCTCGCATCTTCAGTTACCCCATCCCCAATTTTAGCTGTAGTCTGTAATATATATTATAAATATTATTCATAATCTACACTTAATGGTTCCAGAAGTCCTACAGAGAAAGACTATTATCAAGGTAATATTAGAGTTTAAGTTCCCATTATGGCCTGTGTGAATCATACTTGGATAGCAGCATCGCTTATAATTGTTGGAAACACGTTCTTCAACTATAACAGAAAAATTAACTTGCAAGAAAGCTACGTATTTCCAGATTGTTAGGCATTTAAAATTATACTAAAAGTGCTGAATCATCATTTCTAAAGCTCTCCAGTTGCAAATGATTATCAGTGTAAACTTCTGTAATAGATTAAGTTCACAATCAGAGAAGCATAGGGTTGGAAGGGACCTCAAGGCTCATCTAGTCCAACCTCCTGTACAAATACAGGAGGACTACTCCTAAAGGCTAGGGACAGAAATTACCCATAAACTGATATAACTGATTGGAAAATAGTTCAAATTTGTAATACAGCAGAAGGTCAGTGTGTATAAACCACTTTTAAAAATGGTCAAAAACAGTTTAAAATGAACCTGGATGGATGTAGTATCAGACTTAACTGATTTAGGTTAAATCAGTTTATTGAACTTCTGTCCCAGATCCTCTCCAGATTCAAGTTAACTCGGTCTCCCAGCATCCCAAAATGCTTTGCACCTCCCCTGCAGCTTGGCCCAAGCTGTCTGCTCCAGTTGAGCAGGGAGGTGCGCTTTAGCACCTGCCCACCCCCCAGCTTCTGGCCACTGCAGGCATGTAGCTGCATTTCCAGAATCAAAAGTGAATGTGTGTTCACTTGCTTATCAGTTCGCTCTAAGCATCTTAGACTAACCTGTGAAGATTAAATTAATTCAGCCTCAGGCTTTCTGACTGCTGTGTTTAGCCAAAGTGTTAGTCAACACTGCAACTAGCAATAACTGAAAGGAGTGCTTCAGAGACTTAGGAAACAGCTTAGTTTTCAATCCTAAGTCACAGGACCTCTAAGATGTGGTAAGAGGAAATGTTACCTACCTCTATCATTATGCTGTGCATTAACCAGTAGTAAAAAGCACATAGACTTTTAAATACCTTTTTATAAGGGATTTTGATAAAGTTCCTCACAGGAGGCTTATTAAGTAAGGAATGACTATATTGTCATGAAAAAAGGCGGGGCAGGAATAAATGGTCCATCATTTAAGATAGTGTTATTGAGACAAAGTTGCTGGGCTGGTTGAGCCTGGGTAATGGCACAACTACAGATAACTTCTAGGTGAGAAGTACCTTGTCCGAGAAAATTGCTCTGCCAGGGAGTTTAAGAGCATACATTTACTGCCTTAGAGGGAAGGAATACATAAGAGCAGGAAGGGAGCCTCTGGACCCTTTTCTAGTAATAAATGTTCTGTTGTTAAACTTGGTTTATACCCATCTCACTGTTCTTGAGACTGCATAACTGTGCCAACTCATCAATAAGAAGACCAGCCACAAGGTCACATTATAATATATTTATAAACATCCAGGCAAGAGGGTGAATTGTGATATGGAAACATTTTCTGACATTTGAGGTTATTTAGCAAAATGCAGGGAGACAAACGAAGAATAGAGTTGGTTGGAAATTCAGAATTACAAGTTTCCAACTCAGAAAAAGGAAATAAATTATTTAAAGAACTATTGCCAAAAAAAAGTATGCATTTTTTATCAGTTCTTCTGAAGTACTTCAGAAGGGCACAATTGACATAGATAACGTGGTAGCACCTGATATTTCTGGGTGAATACAAGCTCCCCATGTACCCAAACATCATGGACCCATCCCCTGCTAGAAAAAGAGCCCTAGACTCCTCTCATAGTAGGACCCAACCCACTAGCACCTGACCCCAACCAGTGCTAAAACTAGCTGGTCTCAGTGTGGGTTGCTGGAAGCCTAACTGACAGGCTTGAAAAGACAGAAGACATATTCTGGGTCTGGCAGCTGGGAGGGAGACAAGGTGAAAAGGACAGGATGTTGTGGGGAGAGGGCCATAGTACCATGTGGCAGCCAGCCATCAGCCCTGACCTGTGCTTTTGGCTGCTGTCCTCTGTCTCCAGGAAGACAGGGTAACCTATAAAGCATGCTGGGATGTGTGTACAGAGAGCACCCTGGCTGGGTGCCATGAGCAGTACAAGCCGTCTGCAAAACACCCAAAGCCCTTTAACACTTGTACATTTCTCTATCAATAGATTTTTTTTTTCTATGGGGAAGTGGTAGTGTTCTCTTGGCTCTTTAAATGCTTGTTAACAGTTTCTGTAGCTAGGATTTTTTGGAGAAAACATCCTTTAATGTTTAATCTATTTCCAGAACCAAAGTCAGGTGGAACTTTTTTTAAGTTCGTGAAAGATGTGGAAGAGTCTGTATTGCTGGCTTATATTTTATTTTTGGGTGCCAGCTGGAATCAAAAGCAAATGTTCTGGAACACTTGATGGGCTTGTTTCATGGTCCAACTTGTGAAAACTTTTTTCAAAAATTAAATATAAATTAAATGAAAATAAATTAAAATAAAAGCACTCAATGGCAAAGCAGGCAGATCAAGCATGAATACTTCACAATGGCTACAAAGGCAGGTGAAGGTTGCAGTAGAGTAGAAATTTCACGTGGCTGTTGATGCACAATGGCATCCCCATGTTAAAGGAAAACACGAACAGGCATCCTCCTTTAACAGCAAGTCCCAGGCTAAGGACCTACCAAATTCAAGGCAGCTGCTGACCAATTTTGCAGGCAGAATGTGGGGTCCAGCATCCATTTTGTGGGTGGAACATGGTGTCCCGCACACCTCTGATTGGCCAAGGGGGTCCCAGTGGCCCCACCCCTCACCACTGACTGCTGCGAGGGCTGCCTGTCATATGGCTCTGCCCCTTGCAGCTGATTGGTAGTGAGGGGCTGGGGTGGCAACCATCTTGCTGACAGCCCTTTGAGCAGGCAGCCCCCTCTCCCTCCGCTGCTCCCCTGGCAGGCTGCTGTAGCACCCTGAGGACCACTGGCTCCCTCTGGGGATCCAAAATTTTATGTTCTGTAAGTTTTTTTTCCCCATGGATTTTGTGGGCATTGCCCATTTTCATGGGCAATGCCAGATTTTGTGAAATCTGCAAAATTGTGATTTTGGTAGGTCCCTACCTATGGTGATGGGCAAGTGGGACGGTGCTAGTGATTACTGGAAACCCCTAGTCATGGACCTACACAGAGGTGATGATTGCATGATGGTTGTTCTGTGCTTGGAACTGATACATGTGCACAATTTGGCAGCTGCAATCATAAACTGAGCAGGCCATTTTAGGATCCACTATGCTTACCCCATTTACAGATTGAGCTAGAAAAGGTACTCTAAATACACTCTGTCTCTTTTCACCTGACTGGAAAACTGCACCCCGGGGATCACTCTGAGGTTCAAATCAAGTAAGGAAGTTTGCAACCAGGAACATCTGCACCTTGATAGAGAACCCTAACAGTGACCAATCAGAGGAGAAGCTATCTGGCAACTGACTCCACTGGCACCACAACCTCAACCAAGTGGCAGCCCATTTCAGGGTAAAGCATCTTGTCCTTGAAGAAAAGATGGAGTGGAGGAAGGAAAAGGAGAGGAATCCCAATCTGCAGCCCTCTCGCCTATGGAAAGACCTGCAACTTTTGCAGATAGATCTGTGGATCAACTATTGGATTCTTAAGTCAACTCAAGATCCATCAATGAGCCATGGTAGAGAACAACTCTGAATCAAGAGATTATCGATAACCAACTGAAGTGAAGGACAGCATTCCTGGACAGATAACTTTTGTAATTATATTGACATTGCTGCACTTAGAGAAATGAAATACGCAGGAGAGAACAGCTCACAGAGCATGGGGGTGGCTCCCCTTCTTTTTAATCAGAAAAAGAAGAAAAAGAGAGGCATGTTCATAGCATTGGTTTTGCTATCAAGTTCAAGTTTGTTACTCAGATGATGGAACGTTGAGTTGGCATCAATGACCCTTCATCTTCAACTGACCAATAGACAACATGCAACAGTCATCAGCGCGTATGCCCTGATCCTTGATGCAGATGATGAAACAAAAGATTTCTATTCTAAACTTGACTAAGTCCTGTCATCTGTCTCCAAAGAAAATAAGATAATTCTTCATGGCATTTCAATGCTAGAGTGAGCACGGACACTGAGGTACGGAAAGGAACACTGAGAAAGGAAGGAGTAGGGAAAAATCAATGCAAATGGAATTCATCTCCTAAGCAGGAGTTTGGAACATGAAATCACCATAAACTCCGTAGTCCACGAAAGCAACAAATGGAACATATTAATTGGATCCTGCAATCAAATACACTGGCACCTGATTAACTATGCCATAGTGCATGCTTAGCACCATTGTGATGTCTATATCACTAGGCTAATACCAGCACAGATGACTGCTGGATGGATCACCATTTGATCCATTCCATGATGTCCATTCATATTGCCACCAAAAATGTAAACAAAAGTAGAAACCAAAGAAGAGGTGCAGTATTGAGTGCTTGAATGACCCTGTCAAAAGTGATAATCTCCAGCTATGCCTCAGTGAGAAACTCTCCAACCTCCCTGATGATTTCAACACTGTTGATCACTGGGACAGCTTCAAGAAAGGTATGCATGAGGCATGTAAAGAATCTCTAGGCATCTCTACAATGAAATGTCAGGACTGGTTTGATGAAAATGATAGGGAAATTCAAGCTCTCATTGACAGAAAAAGAAGCTCCTTGAAAGCTTGGCAGAACTACATCAACTTTGAATAGAAACAAGGCACTTATGGTCACATTAGAGATAAGACAAAGAGGGAAATCTGAGAGCTAAAAAATAAGTGTTGGGAAGACAAAGCAAAAGAGATTCAAATGTTGGCTGAAAGCCACGAGAGAGATGTGTTGTTTCTTCAGTGTAACCAAAGCTGTTTGGGCCAAACACAAGGAACCATCCTTCTGAACTTCCTGGGTGGAGAAAACACTTTAAGGACAGCTCCACCGTCAATGCATGGTGAAAGAGGTGTTTTCAAGAACTTCTGAAACAAGATGCTAATGTTGAAGATAAGATCTTCAAAGCCATTCCACAACATCCCATTAAAGATGCAGCTCCACCAACTTATCAAGAGACCTTGAAAGGCCATTAATAAGATGAAGAACAACAAAACATATGGTCCTGATGGCATACCAGCTGAAATTTATAAGCAAAGTGGAAAAAAGTTCTTACCAACTGCACATCATTATAATGAAAATATGGAAACATGAACAGATTCCCAGTGACTTGAGGGATGCAGGAATAATTACCATATTCAAGAAAGGAGATGTATCATACTGCAGCAATTACTGTGGTATTTCACGTCTGTCCATAGCTGAGAAGACAGTCTCCTTCATTCTCCTCAACAGACTCACTGAAGAGATTATACCTAAATCCCAGTTTGGTTTTGGAAGACCATTCAGAGATAAAAGATATGACCTTTGTTGCTAGACAGCTGCAAAAGAAGTGCCCCTAGCAACACCAAGATCTTTACATGACCATCACTGACCTAAGGCATTTTTAGGGCTGTCAAATGATTAAAACATTTGATTGCAATTAGTTGCATGATTAAAAAAAAGTCACAATTAATCACAATTTTAATTGCACAGCTAAAAACTCAACATTATGCACAGAAAAAGTCAAAATTATGAAAAATTATGCAAGTACTTTGTATGGTTGGGGGGGGGGTGTGATATGCATAGGGGGAGGAATTTGTGATGGTGTAGGGGACTGTGGGTATTTGTGTGGGTTTTGGAGCCTGGGGAGGGGGGACCCCCACACTCTGTGGCAGGGTGTGCCTACCAGTTTAAGGGGTCTGAACAGGCAGTAAGCAGCCTGCAGATGGGAGCAGGCCCAATCAGGCTGTCACATGTTAGGCAGGCGGCCACCTTGTTACCAAATTTGCCCATTACTTTGGGGTGTGCTCATTTATTAGGGATAGTTTCTAGGGTCTTGGTGATTCTGTCAATGTGCTGCTTGTGTTACTATACGGAGCTGTATTTCTCCCTTCTGCAAGCCCTCACTCCCAGTGGAGCTATCTTGCAGGACTCAGTCTCAATGGGACTGGGTTCCTCCAGTCACCAAATCAGTCATACACACAAACACACACAAATTAACGTGACACGCCTGACCTGGCCGGGCTGATCAGCATGGACAGGCTGACACCCTTATATGCCAAGAATCAGTTCATCAGAGCAACAATAAAATGCAGTCAGACACAAGCACACAGGTGAACAGAATCCCTCTGAATCCGGCTGGGTGTCCAGCTGACACCCTCATGGGCCAGCATTCAGTTCATAAGGGCACGTCTGAGTCAAACTGGGTCAATCAGCCTGTACAAGCTGATCCCCTTATGTGTTTCAAACTCAGCATGTCCCAATCTTTGGCCTCTTGATGAGCAGACCCCACAATAATTTGGGCTTCACAGGGATCTTTAGCATAGGTAAAAGAAGCGTTGCTGCAGAGCACGGGAGGAAAAAGAAGCAGAGAAGGAAAAATATACCCAATTACTACCAGTTTGACTATAAAAGTTATTTATTGCTAAGCATATGAAATATATAATAGTACTAGTAGTAATAGACATGCAAAAGAAAAACAAACACCAACAATGACAATACTACCCTGGTTTCACTAAGTATTTGGGGAAACTTAGCTCAAGCTTAACTGATACAGTTCAGGTTCAGAAGTTTATGCCTAGAAAGAAGAGAGAGAACGCTGGGATCTCACCTAGTCCACGGTACTCAGGCTGCAAAGCTGACAGGCACAGTCCGTAGCACAATCCTTGAAGAGAGAGATGATCTGTTCTTCCAGCGTCCCAAGAACGACAGGGGATGCAGGAGTTACAGGGGTTTTCTTCTTCTCCTTCTTTCCTCCTGCTTCTACTTCTTTTCCTTCCTTTTCCTCTTCCTCTTCTCCCTCTAGCAGCACACACACTTACAGATTTTTATACCCTCAGTTCAGCTGCTTCGAAGCACCCTCAGTAGTGTAAATCATTGTCTTTTCTATTGACAAGGGGTTATCTGGTTTGGACCATCTCAGGAAACTGATTGATAATCAGGAAACACTTAAGATTAGGGAGTAACCCAAATACTTGGGAGCCAGCTTGAGATTCCTATGGGTGGCAGATATACTGATGGGATATCTCATGGTTTCTTCAGGAACAATAGATAGCTTGCAGCATCAGGATTTTGGATTTTTACTTGTTGTGCACAAGCCTCAGCTTAGCATGACTTTTCCAGATCTTACTATAGTCTTTTAACAGACTTAAAGCAATTATTGGGGTGCTCATAACCTTTTGTGGAGAGGACTCCCACCAGTCGTCTCGGGAAAGATATGACAACACCTGGGATTAGGGCTCCAGCAGGCTGGATGCTGTGATGAACCCTTAACCATTGTTCAAATGTTGCCCATACCCCCTCTGACTCGGTCTCTTGCCTCAGCATTCCCTAACCCGGCAACCGAGTTTTAGTCAATCAAGTTTAAATAGACCTCCCATAGTGGGACCGGGGAATGTACGGCCCAAGATGCCTATTAAACTTAGAGGTGTGTGTGTGTCTGGGGCGGAAAAGTCCTTTGTAAATCCAGGTTAGAACTGGTCTGATAAATGCTGAGGCTGGGTGTGTGTGAACATGGGTTGATTAACATTTGAAGCACAGATTCCCCATCATGAAGTGCTCCCCTGTTTCTCTGGTCCCAGAATTCACTGCAGTCTCTGCTTCAGTCTTTCTGTTCTCCATCTCTCATGTAAATGAATGGTCATCTGGTTCCATCTCGGATGTAAATGAGACCTAGGGCAGTTGTTTCACTCTTATCACCCTTATCTGGTGAGGGTCTTAGGTGCGTCTCTCACTGCATCTTAATCGGTTTCATTTAGGTAGAGGAGGGGAGGGGGGGGGTGAGTCCTTTGTGAGTCAGACAGACTGCATCCTGTGCCAGGGTTGCCCAAGAACACAGAGCTGAGGCGTAACAACCTGATTGATGGAGAGGCTGGGAGCCTGGGTATAAGGCTAGGCCCCAGAGCAGAGCTGGCAGCGGCTGCAGAGGGCTGAAGGAGCAACATCACCCAGGCAGCTGCTGCTCTCAGAACAGCTTGGAGGTTCAGGGTAAGAATTATGGGGATGGAGAAGGTTCCTGGTCCTGGGGCATGACCTAAAAAATACACCCTGCTGGGGAATATGGTGTGGTATGGCTGCCTGTGGCAGGGCAGTCTCCAGGAAATGCCACACTTGTGCCTCCCCAGTGAAGGGTGAGTATGGGGTGCCAGGAAGCCTCAGTCCTGCTGCCTTGTGGGTGACCCTGTGGAGGGGAAAGACTAGGGGAGCACACCCCAACAGAAAAGCACAGGGCCAGGGCCCACTGAGTGGGGACTGAGAAAGGGTCCAGGCCAGGAGAAGGGGGCCTGAGACAGAGCCCAGGGCCACTGAGTCAGGCCTGAGGACCAAGGGGCATTTGGCCCAGCAACCCAGTGAAGGGCAAGGTAAAAGCCCAGTGAGAGAACCAGGTGTTGAGGCTCTACTGAAGGGCAGGCTATTAAAGTCCCAGTGTCGGGGCATGGGAAAAAGCCCCAGTGTGGGGACCTGGGAAGATAGAAGCCCCAGTGAGTGGGGCATGATGGCCCAGCTAAGGGGCTGGGGAGTAATGATGGATATGGATGCCAGCTGCAAGGCATGGGACACAGTACAAAGGGAGGATCGGAGCCATGTATTCACCCTTGGCATCAAGACAATTATATGGGCAGCCTCCTGCCTAGGAACATCTTCAGTTACATCAAAGGCATAGCAGATGAGGCAGACTGCCCTAGACAAGTGGGCTGGCCAACATCTGGACTGGCCCCGGGATGGCCCACTTGTTACAATATCCTGGCAAAATACGGGGTACTGTGGGTCAGGAGTGAGGGGCAGCAGCAGAGCTGGGGGGGAGGGGTTGGCTTGGGAGTGAGGGGCTTGGGAGTGAGCATGGGCATATCACTGCCCCTTCACAATCATATTACCCCCACCACTGGCCTCCTCTTTTTTAAAACTGAAAATATGGTAACCCTTCAGGAATGCAGGCTGGTGGCATGTACAGCAGCACCCAGCAGGTAAGTCTATACAGGGGGGAGGGAAGGGGCTGGGGGGGCGGAAGGGAGATTGAGGCCCCTATGGTGAGGGATGGAGTGGAGCAGGGGTAGGGTCTGGGCTGGGTTGTGGGATGGAGCCCTGGGCAGCTCATCCGGGGGCACAGGGGGGCAGCTCCCCATCACTGTGTGAACCCCCAGGGGAGACCTGGGGGACACGTACCACCCAGATTTGTGCTCAGGGTGGACGTGGCCAACCAATGCAGGCTGGGGCTCTGCATCCTGCTGGCTTTGCCCCAGGAGCCACATGCTGGCCATGCCATGCCCCCTGCCCTCCCAGTCGCAAGAGGCACAACATGGTATCACATGGCATCAGGAGCAAAGGCAGCAGCGTGCAGAGCCCCAGCCTACAGTGGGCAGCCCACCTCCACCTTGAGCACAAATCTGGGGGGCACGTGCCCCTTATGCCTCTGCTGGGGATGTGCACACTAGCAGGAAGCAACCCCCCACTATGTCCCTAGACCAGCTGCCTTGACCTGCCCCAGTCCCAGGGTCCCATTCACCCCTGCCCCATGCCCTCCCCCACCATGGGGGCCTTGATCTGTGCCCTCCCACCCTTTCCCTCTCCCCCTGCTCCTTCCCCTCCCTCTCCACAAACTTACCTGCTGGGCGCTGCTCTACATGCCCCTGCCTGCATTACTGGCCATGTGCATGATGCAGATCCATACCTGTATGCAGCATCCCAATATGGTACAGATATATTGGTGCACCTCTAGAGAGAGTGTACCCCCTTCCTCCTCCCCCCCCCGCCTTCATGCTGCAGCAGCTCAGAGCCCACACCTGGGCTATTCTGTACCTCTGCTGCCACACTGGGCAGCCCAGAGGCAGCAGTAATGGCGACAGAGAGGAGTCCAGCTGTGGGCTCTAAAAAACATGTACAATTAATGCGTTAAAAAAGTGAATGTGTTAATTGTTTTTTCTGTTAATCATGCATGTTAACGCCAATTAATTGACAGTTCTACTTTTGATTCAAATCAACAGAGAGGCCCTATGGAAGAACCTGATGAGATTTAGATGCCTGCCAAAATTTGCTCCCATTATCAGATTCCTTCATGATGAAATGATGACAAACATCCTAAACAATGGCTCAAGAACTGATCCCTTCCCTCCCCCTCCACAGACATAGAACATATCAAATCCACCCCAAACCAACCAGCTGGTATTCCACATGTTGTAATTATAGGGCAATCCTTGGAGCATGTTGAGTATTTACTCTACCTGGGGAGCCACTTTTCCCAATAAGTAAACATAGACAACAATATTCAACACCAGATAAAATCTGCCAGTGTTGTCTTTGGAAATCTCTGAAATTAGGTCTTAAATGAAAGAACATTACCACGAGTAAGGTCTTTGGAAAATCCTCCTTATTAATTGGAAGAACAGAAGAATGAATACCAGCACTCTGGCTCAAGCAAACACCATCAGCCTTTAAACCATGTTTATATAGCAGCTGTCCCATTAGACAGGACATGCGTGACAACCAGCTCCCAAAAGAAGTCCTATACTCCCAGCTCACTTATGGCCACCCCTCTAGAGTGAGCAAAAGAAGATACTTGAGACTACTTTGTAGGCCAAGCTGAATAAATGTGATATTGACATCAATACCTGGGAGACTCAAGCACCGAATCATCTGCAATAGTGCCGTGATGCATGACCAGGCATTGTTCATTTTAAGCAAAGTCACCTCACTATAGATATGGATAGATGAGAGAGACAAAAGGGAAGAGCTGTGACCTGACATCACCAGGATCTACTCCTTCCTCCTAGAGCTATTTACCTTTTTCACAATTGAATATGTAGATCTCAGATGGGCGTCCTCCAACATCTACAAACTTGCTGATAACTTCCCTATATACTGGAAGACTGTCATCCTCATATCAAGGGACTGCCAACAACAACGACAATGATTTGTGAGAAAGTCAATCCTTGTGAAATTCCCAACTGTGATGTGGGCAAGCTTTCATGCCCACGGGAAGCACTGGGCCACCTCTTATCTATGGGCTAGCTGCCCACTTCACTCTCTTGCCATGCCTTGAAGTAATAGTGTTGATGTTAATTAGGTGGGAGGCTGCCCATTTTGCACCCCAATGTTTAGGGGAATATCCGCAACTCTGATCCACTCCTACACTGTGGCCCAAGGCTCACAGATGGCATCCACCAGTGGTTTGCACTGGGTCTTTCATAAAACAGACACACAAACAAACAAACACATACTAGGCTCCAAGCCCTTGGACCCCTCACTGGGGCTCACTGGGGTCTACCACCCAGTCTGGCTCAGGTGGCTGTAGCCCTGCCTGGCCCTCCGCCCTGGGGTATTACACACTGTGAGGCTCAGGTAGCCATAACCATGCCTGCCCCACCACCCCCCAGTGTCCCTGAAGCCACAGAACTCACAAAGAGCCTGGGCACTGCTCCAGGTCCCTCTGCTGACCTGGGCCCTGCCTCAGGACTCCAATGAGCCTGGGCTCCACCTGTACTGGTTGAACCCCCCAGGGATGTGGGAGCTGGGGTTATAAGGTGCCCCACAATTGCCTTTCACTGGGAAGGTAATTGGTCTGGTCTTTCTTGGGGACTCCCCCGCCACATGGAGCCCCACCAGACCCCCCCCTTCCCCAGCAGGGTGCACTTTCATGTCTTACCCAAGACAAATGAGGCCTCCTCCATCCCCATAGCCTCACCCTGTCCTCCGCATTGTTCCTGGAAGAGCTCAGCAGAGAGATATTTCTCCTCTGCTGGCTGATTATGAACTTCCCTTATCTCAGGGAGCTGGGCCTTAAAATGGCCTCCCTAACCAGGCACCTGCCCCACCCTGGCCCAGTCGTTGAAATGGCAGGAGCTACCAGTGCCCTTCCACACCAACCTTTCATGTACTCCATATCTATATAAGAATCCCAGCTAACGTTGCCAAACTATTTGTTTAAGACCCCATTAACTGAGAGATTTCATCTTCTGTCCCATGACAGCACAGTAAGCCAGCAATTGGAAATTTAGACATTTGTCAAAACATTAAATATTCCAAAGTTGTTTTGAATTATTCTAATTGGACTCACTTTTCTTTGTATTGGTTTCTTAACATTATAATCTTTTATTTTAAATAGCTAATACCAGTTAGAATGATATTTTAAGATTTATTTTCTATTTTCAAATTTTTATCAAGAACATCTTCAAAAATGATAAAGATGGTCACTGAAAATGTGCATTCATAGAAAGCTTATATTCAATAATGATTTTGAATGTATTTGTAACATTTCAATAAATACTGGATATAGAAAAGGTGTGCATCTTTTATGAAAAACAAAACGTCCAACAACTTTTTGATAATGATACCGCCAGGAAAAGGCAATTTTTAATCCCCCTGTCCCTCATAAATCAAGAGAAAGAGCGTTCGAAAATCATTGTGCTGTCTATACAAATGCAAGCAAGAGTGGTGAGCGAGTCAAAAGAATGTTTTTTAGTATTGTCTTTAAGAGGTAAATGGAGCAATCTGAAAAGTCCTCCTAAGTCTCCTTATAGCATTCTGGCACAAGGTTTTTACAACAGGCTGTCATCAGCACTATAGAAACATTTAATTTCTCCATTTGCTGAAAGATATAAAGCTACCTATTTACTGGGCTGCAGGACTAGAAAGTCTCCTGAGCTGGAGTTTGGCTTTCATCTTTTAAAGCATATTTGTATAGATAAATGAAAGTCTTTATATAAGAGGTCTTACGTCTTTATATAAGATCTTCTATAAGGAGATATCCTCTTCTTTTAATATTATGCCAAAAAGTCATCATCAACATCATCATCAATAGGCACATGTAAAGATAGGTGTTTCACCATCTATTCTAGTCCATTCTATATCTAACACCTGGATAGAAGAGCATCTATGTAGTATGATCACCAATTGTCTTCATGCACAAATACACATTTTCTACCTAAACATTTAACTGTTCCCACATTCATATTTGGTCCTTGAAACCAACTATTCCCTAGTTCAAAGGTGGAGGCAGTACTTGGAAGATATTTAGGTGAATTGAGTAAATAATTCTTGTCAAATTTTGCCTCCTCCTGAGTATGAAAGGAGCTCACATAATTTTTCATTATAATCGGCATTCCAAATTCTCTGTGATTTTTCTTACAATTTGATTTGTTTTAAATTGTTACCCATGTTGACATGAGTGGCTTGCCAAACTTTGAAGACCTGCAGCTTTTCCTATTAAGAGGTCAAACTGATGATACAGTCAGGTATGTTTGATGAAGCCCTGCTGATTTACAAAGCCCTGTTCATCCTAACCAGAAGATATCACGTCAGGAAACCATTTCTGGGCTCATAGCTTTAAATCCCTTTCAGACAGCACTATCTAAAAGCTCTTTTCAGACATTTCTCAGAGCCATCAAGGCCTCAGGGACAATGTGGGCACATCTACATGAGATGTTTACTGTGCAGCAGACTAATTGGCTACGCAGTAAATGTACATCTACACGGTGTGCCCCTATTAGACAGAAATCAATTAATTAACCCACAGCAGCGCACATGTAGATGCTGCCTTGGCTGGCTGGGGCACAAGGGTGCTTCAGTGTGGGGGGTGCCCACTTGCTAGCCCCACACGAAAGCACCCTCATGCCCCAGCCAGCCCCTCTGCAGCACACTGAGCCCAGTCAGAGCAGCCGTAGGTTGGCAGGCTGATCCCCAAAGGCCACCTGCCAGCAAGGGCTGCTCTGACCTGGCTCAATGAGTTGCAGTCCCTGGTACAGGGAAGGCGCAAAGCATCCTGGGATGCTGGGGGACTGAGATAACTTGAATATGGAGGTTAACTAGGACAGAAGTTCACCCTAAATCAGTTGAGTCTATTACTACATCCATCCAGGTTTATCTTAAACTGGTTTCAGCCATTTTGAAAGTAGTTTATGTGCACTGAGCTTCTGTTGTGTTACAGATTTGAACCAGTTTCCAATCCCTTATACTGGTTTATGTGCAATTTCCCTAGCCATGGAAAACTTGAAAAGAACCTATGCTGTATGTACACACATGCACACACACACACACACTTACATGTGTTTGAAATTGTACACACATGCACGCACACACACTTACGTGTGTTTGAAATTGCTACGGTGTATATGGAATAATTGAATAACCCTGGACGATGTAACCTGCTGTGTACATGAAGAAATAAAACTGTTGTAAATGGAAATATCAGTGGCTTCCTATGAACTGGTCTTGGAAACTGTTTGAGTGCTGGAATAAACTGGATAACCAATGGGTCTCAAACATTCTATCAGACATGGTACTGAAAACATTTATACTCATGGTTTTATAGAGTTAAATAACTAAAATGGAGACTTTCCTTTATAAAACATCCTGCAAAATAGAAAGCAGGACCTTTAGAATTTCATCACAATGGGATAAAAGACACATACTTGATGTCATCAGAGTGACAGTCAAAGGACTGTCGATAAGACTTTTATTAGCAACAGCTTTAGATAAGGATTAATAACATGTCTTGCTGGAGTTACTGCATTTTGAAATATTTTCCTATAATATAAAATGGGTGTATTCCTTTCAGAGTGTGACCACTATATTGTTCAAATCTCGCCCTTGGGAGAGATTTCTTTGTTTTGTTTTGACTTAGTCCACAGTTTTTTTTTTATGTTAGGCTTAAACAGAAGGTAGTTCTACAGCTTCTATTCACCTTGTGTTCAATTCAAGTCCCACTGAAGCCAATGGAAACACTCCAAATGACTTCAATGGGAATTACATAAGGATTCTTGTCTCTACTATTTATGGAATAAATTAAGGACAAGAAAAGCATTGTAACAAAAAACCAACTGCCAACATTTTTTCTGCAAATGTTTGTCCAGATTTTTAAAGGAATTTGCTTTAACTGAGTTTGTGACCCTCTGGGGGTTGTTTTCTGCAAATATTTTGACAAAGTTACTGGCAGGAATGTCTGCAGAAGTAGCAAATTTTGAACAGTTACCATTAGCCCATTAATAGGCCACAATATCCTGGATAATTTCATTTTCATTTTAAAAGCAAAAACCATGCTTCAGTCATTCTGAACTGACCTTCTCTTGTTTCAGTCAGTATATTATTGATGATTGCAATTTGTAAATTAATTGTAATTTAAAACAAAAAGCCAGGTTTGAGTTACAGTGTGGCAAAGGTCAATAAGCCATTAAAATGCCTATATCTGGAATACCAAAGTCAAAAATTTGTATAGCAGACAAAATTAGCAATATGGGCTTTGTGCAACTGTAGTCTGATTAAAATCTCATCTCAGATCTAGGAAACTGCCTGAACACAAACAGATCATCTCACAGCTAACTTTTCAGTCTGTCAACCTTTTAGATGTTCTTGGAATGTTTGATGAAATTTTCTTCTCCTGTACAATAGCCTTTTGTAGCATTTCTTATTAGTGAGGACCTCCAGCCTGACAGCATTAAACATTAATCCTCTGCATAATGAAACTGTGAGAATGGATTTCTATGAAATTTCACACATTTGTTAGTCTGGCGAAGACGACGTTCATTTTCATGTCTGGCTTTTCAAGGTTTTCTGATTAAAAAAAAACATGCACATCTTTAAAATCATGATGGGATGGAAGCTGAGGAGAATCATCATTGTCCGTGTTGGTGTTAATGCTCCAACTCCGTATTTAATAGGGAAAAAATATCCGAAAACATTCACCTGGGAATGTTTGGGTTCAAATGAGGTGCATGTTATTCAGCATAGGTATACAGAGCTCACAATGTAAGAGGATTTAATGCATGCCTGGAAATTTTGTGCTTTTTCAGGTGATAATTTCCAGTGAGATTACATACAGAGTACAGTTACTGTTAGGGGACCCCTAGTGGTATTTTCTGATGATTGCATACAGTCTACTGATATGACTAAAGGCTTGTCTAGATTAGAGACTAACGCAAACCGCTGTAGTGTAAACTAGGTTGTGTGCAGATGTAGAACTACTGTACCAAGGCTTTGAATCCCCACAGCTACATCAAAAACACACAATACTGGAAATGCCGGTGCCTGGTGAGGCTGCAGAGCGTTTTTAGAGCAATTGTTTATAGAAAGTAAATTATCTTTTGGCAGATGCCAAGGCACCTAGCAAACTTTTGCTTCAACTCAAATAACATAAAGCCTACTGTCTCTCAACTATGGGTCAGCCTTTATAGCCTTACTGTGGGCACATCTACACATGCAATCAGTGCACATGAATAAACTCTGGAACCTATTGCTCCTGAGTGTTTTGCTCCCAGGCACGCCATTTGAACATGTGCCCAGGAGCAATTAACTCCAAAGCAAGCAGTTCCAGAGTTTATGTGGAGCCCAGTTGGAGCAGCCCTGGCTGGCAGCAGGTCCTGGGGGTCAGCCTGCCAACCTGGGGCTGCTCCAACAGAGCTCAATGTCCTGTAGAGGGGCTGGCTGGGGCTGGCTGGGGCAGTACTACCCTGCCGCGGAGTTTATTAGTTTTGTAAGCCCTAACAGAGGTGCATGTGTAGACACTGAGGCATTTATTGCAGAGATAATTAGTCAGCTCCACAGTAAATGCCTCATATAGATGTGCCCCAGGAGTACTGTCTTACTCCACAGAAACTCCAACTGACTTCAGTGAGCTATTTCTGGTGAATCAAAATAAAGTTCACTAACACGGGTATCAGAAACTTGTGCTATATAAGCACTGGGTGACATCTGTGAGGAGTCTAAAGCACATGCATCACAAACATTTCCAGCAAAGCACAAGCAATGAGTTTACCGCATAAGCTAACAATTGGTGGCAACAGAAGCCATGAAGTGTAGTCTGCCCACATTTCTGCATATGAATCCTAACATTTCCACGCACAGCTACCATCTTGCATGTGCAGATGTTAGGTGCCTACCTAACCATTTATATATACAAATGCCTAGCAGCATAGCACACAGGACAGCAGCTCTGGGCACTGATTTGTGGGGGGAAACCAAAAACTGCAGGTGCCAAACAGCCACCACTGCAGTACCAGGAAGCCCAGTTGCTGGTCTGCGTACCACTGCTGCCCAAGGCATAGAACTGCCCTGTTATACCACTGCAGATGCCTGATATTTATATAGCATTACAATAATTATAGATGCTAGAACAGATATGTAAAATATGCACAAGATAGATTTCGAAAAAGCCAGAGCGCTCATACATTCCTTGAAGAAAATAGAGGGTTTTACGAGACTGTTTGAGAAGTTTGTAGGTTATAACAATCCAAAGTAAAACATAACATATTAGATGCATAACAAAGAGCAAGATTAGAATAACAGAGAATCAAGGTAGGAGTGAATCTATAAATGCTATAAAATTGAGAGTGAAAACAAAGCCCTGTGGATTTAGGCAGCTAACCCGCTGTCTGTTGATTTTGAGAATGTAGGGGACTGTACAAGAAAAATTGCAGTTTTGCAGTATTCAATAGGATCTGTCAATCACAGCTCCCATTTTGGATTCTGTCACCCACTTCTTATCGATGCTTCAATAGGCACTTTAAAACTAAAATGCAGCTTTTAGAGCTTCCAACGCAACTAAAAAGTCTCTTCCTTGGACAAAAGGAATTTAAAGAAGCAGCCACAAGGCATGTGCTGCTTTCTGAACTGAGATTACATGAAGCCCTTAGAGTCCACCACCCTTTCAAAATGATGGCACTGTACATGAGACTTTAACCTGTAACAGAATATTTCTCTAGTACAGAATCTATGGTTCAAACCCTCTCCTCAGTTCAGAGCAACGCTTGAGTAAGTACATGTACAACAATTTGCTAGCACCTGAAATGTATTAGATGCTTCTCAATACAAAGACCGCCACAGTAACTGCCCCAAAGAGTCTGCACTTTAAAGTAGAATGAGATGGATGAAAGGTGAGAGAAAGGAATATAAAGTACTTGCAAGGAGAGTAAGATGATAAAGGATATGAATATTTGTTCATTGTTTTCCAAGTTAACACACTCGTTTTTTCTTCTTCACTCACCCCCCCAAACCTCTTAGTCACGTTCATAAATCGCCTAATAGCTTCAGTTTCAGTATCTTTATCACCTTTCCTCCTGCCCATTTCTCCTTTCCCCTCTGATATACAAGCAAGATAGTACACTTAGCCCACAAGTTTGTGGGTCTTCTAAAAGAAGTGGGTCTTCTGGAAAGGTAATAGTGGAAGAGGTGTGTCTTAGGAAGGGCATTCCCTCTTTAAAGAATGATATGGAAGAACGCAAGACTACACTTGTAGGAGAAGCAGAAAAATGTGGTAAACTAGCTGAATGAAGGACACAGGAAACTGAAAAAATAAGTAACAAGGGCAGATCAGTAGAGAGGGGAAGTTTTGTGGGATCTTGAATACAAATCAGATCAGAATCAGAACCTGTGCATTAAGAAAAAGAAATTTAACACTGCAGCATGTAAGTGATTGCAAAGCAGCA